>NC_142519.1:41659112-41836612 GCF_964205215.1 Stylophora pistillata
GGGAACCTATAGAAATATGGAAAAAGCCTCACATCCTTTTTTATCCTTTAATCTGCTAAGTGATACAGTCCAGTTTGATCAGTATGCAGTTAGATCACAATTACTGTTGTTTGGTTATTTCAATCTTTTTCAATTTAATTTGTGTGTTAATTGCCTTTTATGCTGTGAGGATTTAAATAGGTTTTAAGTGCATTAACCATTACATGACTCAGTAATTTGTCTATTTTACTTGGTTTGAAAACTTCTCCTAATACTTTTCGTTTCACCAAATTTAATCGATGTAATTAGTAATTGACATACGATAAGATTGAATTGGATATTATTTCTTTAGCGTACTCTACTGTACTGTTCTATGTGTGTCCTCCCTATCCGTCCTTAGTCTTGCTATTAGAATTATTACACTTTTCTGAAATTTTTTTCACTTTTTGAAGACTAGAATTGAAATTATTTTAAGCCACCACGATATCGACATTTCTTTAAGTTAACACAATATATCTGATCTAACGCAATTAATTAGCATAGTACAATGTTGGCTCCAAATGTGTGCATCGTAGGTCATTCGACCATCATTAACCCTTGTAAAAGGTGAATCATTTTCAAACTCATGCCAGGAACAGCAATTATCTAAAAAGAAAATTGTTGGCTTTTGTTCCTGTTTATCTAGCCAGTCTTTTATGAGTTGCAAAAAATTTTCAATAGATGAAAACTTGGTTCCTTTACACAGCTTCCAGTTTAACACACTTCCCTCCTCATCAGTTAAGGACAATAAATAATGTATCATATAGCTTCACCCATCTCTTATTAAAGTACCAAAATCCAAAATTTGAAGACACTTTAAACGTATGATCACAACTTAGCCACTTTCTGGCTGTCATTTGACACATTCTCTTTGTATATAGATGCTCCTTCTCAAAATAATTCCTGGGTATGCAAAAGGCTAATTGATCTTCTCACCTGGTTGTTGAAATCTTTCGTCAAACTCTGGAAAGCAAAGACTAACGCTTCAATTTTTGTTCCATGCAGAGATATACGCTTCTTTTCAGGAACCATAGGTATCATACGTCTGTAGCCAGAGAGTTTGAATTTCACTTATCGTTAACCCAGCATTTGAATAAGATTTATAAAGCTAGTTAGTTCTCTCGTCACTCCAGCCTTGTTAAATAAGACGAATGGAATTGGCAATATACGTTTAACTTGTGGCAAAACAGAAGGATCATGAGCAATTATTTGGCGTCTCCGGTCACAAACGTATACTTTACTAACTAGTAACACATTGTTTGTTAATCGTAAAGGCGACGTGGTTCATCCCATTTTATTCTCCCGTCCTTCCATCTTGTAGCTGTAAGCACCTGATTCATTCCAGAACATTCTGGGCAATTGGGACAACATAAGGTCAAATTCGAAGACACACTTAATGAGACCATGGTTTGACATCACGTACAACGTAATCTTCTGGATTACTGGATATTAGACTTCTTTGATCACTCATGATAACCACACCATGTTGCAACCATATTAAACTCGAATGAATGAATGCTCAAAACAAGCTGTATAAATCTGTACCTTGCTTCCGAAATTGATATGCTGTAGGCGTAAGAGTAGCCCAAGATGTTGAAAGCCAATAAAAGATACACAGCTTTGGTAAAACACTTCATTTCTTGTGATAAAACTACGAATTTATGAACCCGTTTGAGACTCACTCCATCTCTGAGTTATAGAAGATACCGCTGGCGGAGGTTTAATTGAGCCTGCGCCCGCTCGCCTTGACCTCCGTTTGAACCGGAAGTGAAAATATAACGTACATCCACGAGAACCATGAGAGCTATTAGAACCCGCACGAGAACCACGAGAAAAAAGGGAACCACGAGAACCAAGAAAACCAATAAAACCACGAGAACCACGAGAACCAGAGAACTACAGAGAATTACACAATACCGTGACTGACTAAAGAGTTAATAATAAACTTGTTTGGACTGCTCAGAATCAGTTGTTTACGCTGGGTATATTCATATGATATGAAAAAATTAAGTGACCTTCACCATAAAGAAAAAGTGGACACAAATCAATTGAACAATGTGTGAAAAGCTTCAGTTTACTTAACAATCCGTTGTTAGTCTTTGATAAGCCATAGATAATGTTGCTTCATTTTCGTTGTCAGCAACGAAAATTTTATCGACGGGATTGTAAGCATTCTAGCCAAAGTGGCGGCAATAAAATATTTCGCGTAGGAGGGAGTTAGAAAAGAAAACAAGCTCATATCAATTTGTATAGGAAGGATAGAGGTATGGCTTAAGTCTAAAACGGGACCATTTCATTTAATTTGAAGCTCACGGAACGCTTCTGAAAATCACCAATATTTCAAAATCCAAACATCCCATTTCGTAGCAAATTTTCGATTATCATTTTCTCTATGTGGTATAACTCAGAATCGGTTCAGGTTAAGCTCATGATGAGTAGCAATAGCGTTGTTTTCGAGGATATAAAAAGTAGTTTGGGGCTGTTCATTTCCGCACGAAAATTCCAGGCTGAACTTTGTGAAAATCGCAACATCGACAATTAAGTCTCGACATAATCTAATTAGGCACCCAGCGGTTAACTCCGAAATTCCGAGCTCATTTTAGCAGTTAGCACCATGTTCGATCAGTGAATCAATAAATAAGCTAACCTTGCATAGCTAACGACGACAGATTGATTTTTATCCCTTCTTTCGTTTCCAATTCTCATCCATTTCTCATGACGAAATTGTTCACAATATCACATTCCGTAGGTTAGCGGGGGGGGGCGTCTGTTTTTCTTGGAATATTCGAACACATTTCATTTTTAAGAAAGTTCTAGGGTAAAATTTAGCTTTATTATGGAATTGAAAGGGGACAATACAATCATTTAAACCGGTAGGTGAAATGTTTTTTACTGAAGATGTTGAAGACGATAAGCAATTTGATACCAGTGTAGATCAAACACACTCACGCATTTTTAATCTCGTTCCCATCTTGTAATTTTACGACCACGAATATCCGTGATTAAGGTCTTTAACAAACTTGTCAATGTGATAAGTTTTCTTATCAGTAAGTTATCGCTGTGAGACTTGTTAACTTCGCAGAGGAGATCTCATGCAGAATCGAATGTAACTGAGTGATATGACATACTTGGAAGAGCCAGTAAGCAGAACACAAAGCAACAAATAGTTATAGGAGGGCAAAGGAAACAGAGGAAAAAGTTATAATAAAAAAAAGATTAGGGAAAGGATCAAAAGTCACAGTAAAGACGAAACAGAGGCAAAGTATTTAAGGGTTCAAATAGGAAGAGAATGCCAAGGTGAACCAGAACTAACAATAAATGTTTAATGAACGGTATGCTATTTGAAATCATTAACACAAACAAAAAATCATAGCTGAGTTAAGGAAGTTCTTCCCAAATTGAGAGTTTTACATGGCCTCAGGTAACCAAGACGGCCCTTCCCCCTAGTTACCCTAAGCAAGCTGCGCATTACAGCTATTTTTTTTTCTGCCGTACGCCACTTTGTCGAATATATAACCTGGCCTGGCCGAACGAGGCTTAGTACGTCATATTTTAGATAAACGCTCCGTAGAATTGTCTCGGGGAAGGGTTGTCTCGGATACCCAAGACCATATAAGTGGGGCCCTACTAACTTAACGCAAAGGCTGCACTGAGGATTATTGGCCCGAAATGGTGGCAGTACGGAACGAGCGCAGCGAAGTCCATACAGAAACGAGGGCCAACATTTGCCTATACAGCTCAAGTAACTGATGTTCAGTACTGAGTATTTTATTGTATGGCACTCGGCGAAACATTTTTATAAATTTCTAATTTTCCGACTTACGCGAACAAAAATACGCGGCTTATGATCGCTTCCATGGAAACGGTCCGTATGACAAAATCCCAACTAAGTAAGAACTAATCAGATCGCTGAGATTTACCTCAAGACTTTCCTGCCATATGGTAAGTTGTCATAACCTTCAGGCTCGAGGTATTTTCATCAAAATTTTATTTTCTCACTGTTTTTTTGTTTGAGAATATATGTCCTTGCGAAACATAATCCTTAACGTTCTAGTAGAAATAGATAATACTTGGACCGGGTGGTCCACATCTGCTAGCGGATTTGGATCGGGGGGTCCAAATCCGCGTGTGGTACAGATTTGCTATGACAGTGTTCTTTTATGGACGAAGATATTCAAGACGATCTATTTTTTACTCAGAACGATCCTACTGTAAAGGATAAGCAAAGGATATGCATTGATAATATACTCCAACGAATTAACACCTTGCGTTGGTTTCGTTCGCATGAAGGCACGAAGGCGCGCTGTACTTTTAAATGTAACCTTTATTTTTGAAGAGACAATTTTGCCTCGTCATATGATCATTTACCTTTTTTTTGTCGTTCATATCGGTCGTTGTCTTCGCCGTTTTCCATCGTTGTCTTCATAGCTCGATTACCGCGTTCAGTCGGTTACTTGAACTGAATTTTTACCTACAGACTGGTGCTCATTACTCAGCCTCCCCACCACGTCTGTGAAACGGTGTTTTCACAAGTAGATTTATATTTAGACAATCCTTTAGATTGAAGAGATGTTGCCTAAAGTCGGCTTTGGGCGCGGCTTTAGCCGTGTCACCAGGAACAGACCAGGAACGGCACTTCTGTAAACTGGCGGTGATCTTACGAGATATCATTGAGTGATTTCAATTGTGATGGTATTATTAATCGCCAAATTATAAGGTTGCAGACAACCACCCCTATGCAAAGCGCATGTCAACTGGTGCATCGACGAAGATATTAAAAGGAGAGAAAAAGAAGAAGGAAGGAGTGAACGTAACGTTTGGTTCTTATTGGCATTGTTCTGGCCATATCGTCAATGGTTCCTTGCATATACAGTCTACTTACGTTTCTAATTTTATTTAGGATTCGAAGAATCAGCACTGCAAAGCTCTCGGGTCTTCAGAACAGGTCAAACTTGCTTAAAAATGGGGTTTTAGTAGAACACGTGGTGGCTAATTTCTGCTATGATTTTTCATTGTGAGCTGGTACTGAGTTTCCCTGATTACCCCTGAGAATGGTCCTCAGTATTTAAGGCCAGCCTTCACTAAGGGAGCATATGTACCCTACTTACACATTCGATAAGAATAACTTATCGAGACGTGGCTTAAAGCAAGATTGGAATCCATGTAAAAAAAACAGCACATATAGAGTTACAGAGTCGAACGTGAGTCACATGTGCGAAAAACTCGCCCTTCGATCGCCTCTGCTTGTTTGACACATTATAAGTAAAAAAAATTCGTTAGATCAATAAGGGTTACTCAGCAGGATAAAAAGTGTCATTAATATTGTTTAGACTTTGTAGGGTAAATGCACAGATCAAAATCTTAACTAGATGGTGACAAAATGGCGCCCAATTTATTCTAAACGCTAAAGCAGAAATATTTAAAAGAAACCACTCTCGTTATCGACCACCGGACAGGACGAGAGCAATAAGGATATATAAAGAAGAATAACGCGAATACGTGGGAATAAAACGCTACACCGAAGAAGTCAGTTAAAGGTATAAATAAAAAACACGGATCTTCTCATCTCTCATCACCAAGGACTTTGAACCGCTGGTGAAGCGCGCCATGCCTATGCTGGAGAGCTTATGCAATAAAAAGATGACTTATGTCTAGGTCAATCGTTAATAAAAAATGGATTATTTGGCCATAATGACAGTGCAAGGATTTGTGTAGCCTTTTTGATGAAGGGACTTATTCATAATTTTGTGAAGCTGATATTTACCTTTGCAACGAGTGATAGTGAGGTGTGGCTACCTGTGCTAAGCTGCTCCCTTTCAAATATGTGATACACCATGTGTGGCGGTAAAGTTGTTGAACACTGTTGTAAAGAGAACGTTCGAAAACAGCGGGGAAAATGGGATGGTGAAATAAACTGAAATCACCATGAGTCATTCGACTAGGCCTAATTATTTTTTGTTTGTTCGTCTTTTCAAATTGCAACTTGTTGTGTGTGTGCATTCTCAGATCTTTTTTTCTTAATTTTAACCTCAGTAAATAACACGTCAGTGACTTGGCCCATGGTTACTTATCTCCTAGCCAGAGTGTCCTTTTCTTTGCAATATACTTGTTGTCTTCATTGACCTGATTGTAATGCATCCACTCCTGTCAAATTTGTTTTCTTTTAAAATATTTTGTTGGACAGTTTTTGAGCATCGTGATCGCTTTTTTGCGTTTCACTTTTCTTGGGCAGCTTGGTTCCCGCAGTTGTAAATAAAATTCCGTGAAGTTAAACTTAGGCGTTATGGCGGAGCATATATCTACATCAATCAAATTCTTCCAATTGTCATTAATTCCACACCCCCCTCCCCCCCTTGATCGAGCTGTTACGTTAAGACTGTTAACAGACCACTTTCTTAAATGGCTGCCGGATTAATATTCTTTTTTTTAAATTTAAATTAGCCCTTCTGACCTCGCTTGGATAATATATTCTTTTGAATTTTGTACTGGAGAACGAGGCCAGAGGGGCTTGTTTAAATTTAAAGAAAGGAATATTAATACGGCAGCCATTTATGAAAGTGGTCTATGCCTGCAAAAATTCAGCGCCAAATGCTTATGAATTCTGAAGAAGGGTTTTCCTGATTTCAGTATGTCAGTCACAGAAAGCAAGCGCATAGCACTTTTTTCTAGAGGATAAAAGTCCTCATTACACGCACTGAAATAACAGGGTGCGAGCTTCATTAGTTCGTACATTCCGACGTGCCACTATACTCAGATATTCTTCTTTTTTTCAATAAACATTACTGTAAGTTATTGGGAACGAATACAATAACTGGTCGTTTTTGTCATTGTTGCTGCTTTGGGGGCAATAATATGTCAACTTCTTTAGCCGGAGAACATTTTAATTGCAAATGTTGATTTCAGGCATTGAGTCACATAGCCCTGATTTCTCGTTACTGGGCTTACATTGTTTTCTCTTTTGTAGTGACTTGTCCTATAATCACCTGGAACAGCTTCCCTCAAGAGCTCTCTCTAAAAATAATTACCTTCAAGAACTGTAAGTAGATCTTTTGCTATAGCTGATATAGGGCTACTGTTCCGTTTTATTCTTCTTGACTAAATCTTGTGATATGATGTGTATGAAAATAACTCTTTATCACATCGCCACGTGGCTAAGATCAATAGATCATGATGACCATAATCTCTTGCTGTAGTCGATATTCATCAAGGTCTAGCTTTTTCAATCTATAGCAACATCTCGATCGATATTTTTTTAACATTTTCTTAAAACGTAGCAAACAACAACAACAACAACAAGACCAATTAAATGAAAACAAAAAAATAATAAGTAGCCACTGAAGTATATTGATGACACAAATATGCCAGAATAGATCCAGGTCCCCATTTTATAGAGCTCAGTTTTAACGAGCTCAGCCCACTTAGGTCCAATTCAACTGTAATTGATTCCGTCGTCACCAAGACTACAATACGCCAGGCAATCTTCTCCCGGCCATCTATCGCAATCTAGCCAAGTTGACATTAACTTGGTATATGAAGTGGCAAATAATTAAGAAGACAAAAGAAAAATTTAAGAACAGAAGTGAACATGGTGGACATAATGACAAACGTAAAGCGAGTTTGGACCTGCAGATGGCATTATCTGCATTCGATATTGAGTAAAAAAAATTAATAAACATCTTTCTGTTGGGAATTATTTCGTTAGCATGATAGACACGGCCTCACGGTTAGCTCAATGGATAGAGCGCCGGACTGTTGAGCGGGAGGTGGAGGGTTCGAGCCCCGGCCGGACCAACACTCAAGGTCGTAAAATTATTGAGGGGAATGTGCTACCTTTCTATAATATCAGGAAATGGATATTATCTAGTCTTTTCGGATAAGGACGAACAACCCGTAGGCCCCGTCTCCTGCAGGGTCGGGGTAGGAAACGTTAATTTCCCACGCACGAGATCACTGTGTGGAAGATGTCCTCCCCTGGGGTGGGATAGGTGGGTACTAGGGCCCGCAGTAATTGGCGCAAGCTGTTGCGGGGTCCCTGCCTGTCGGCGAAGCTAATGACCTAAACTGACACTAATAACATTCAAGAAGAACGGATTGCCAAAAGGCGTATGATCAATTTTTTCTCCTTTCTTTGGCAGTTACTCTGCCGGCTTACTTCTTTTGTTAATTTCGCGTCGGTACATTTGCTACTGACCCTATCTGCTTAGAGAAAAGCAATTAGAGTCTGCCTTCCAATTGTCTAATCTTTAATGGTGTACTAGGACCGAGCGAAAACAAAAATAAGTGGCTCTTCTCGAAAATTGAACATCCCTTTACTTTTTATCTGAGGTCATGGCAACTTAAAAACGTGGTAGGATTTTTTTCAATGTGAATTTTTTTAAAACTTGAAAATTAATAAAAAAAAAAGCCGTTACGAGCCCAATTGACCTGAAAAGTGATCTGCAACTAAGTGACACCTTTCGAATGTGCGTCAAGAAATTCCTTTTGGGGCTTATAACGCCGCTGTTGAGGTGTTTTCGAGTAACTTGAATCCAATTTTACTCCTGTGAATGATACTGAGTTAGTGGCCATGGTTGGCCGATGAACGAAAATTCGCTTTCGAATAAATTGCAATTTCACGTAGTTTTTCAAATAAACTTATTTGTTCCCGGTAATGCATTGGATGAACTGAAATTGATAGCCCTAGAAGAATTAAAGCTGGTCTAACAGTGGGTGTAAAAATTAGTTTCGGGCTTTGAGCCAGTGCTGAGAAAGAAGCCTCTCAACATCACGGTTGGGCAGATACTTCATGGCTGAAAACCAAATAGGCGAAAAAATGGTTGTATGATATCACCTGGCCGAACGAGACACCAAAAATAAACTAAACTAATGTCGAGATCCTTTGGCAGAGACTCTAAACATAACTTAATCGCAAGATCCCTCGGAACGGTTCTTTAGAACATCCCGCTACCAGGTCGCATACGTCATGCGACAACAACAAAAGTTATTACGTAATTGTATTTATGATTAAAAGTTCATGAACACCTTCCGCACAGTTATTGTATTCAAAGTCTTTTCAACATTGCTATTCAGACGTCGTTTGGGTTTGGCCTGTTTGACGCTCTTTCCTTATTAAGGCGCTTTCTTTACTTAAAGCGCTTTACTTACATGAGGTGCTTTACTTACTTGCTTAAGCACATAAGGTAAATAAAGCACCTTATGTAGGTAAAGAACCTCAAGTAAATAAAGCATTTAAGTAAATAAGGCACCTGAAGTAAGTAATGCACATTAAGCAAGTGAAGTACTTCGGGTAATTAAAGCCCTTCGAGTAAGGAGAACACCTCAAGTAAATAGAGCATCTTAAGCAAATGAAGCGCCTCAAGTAAGTAAAGTACCTGAAGGCATGCAAGGAGGTCGTCTATATGGTGATACCAGTCCGCCACTTTTCCGTCTATGTGGCATTCAGATTGAGTAGATTGAGTGGATTGAGTATATACTCAATCAATACAACACAACCATATCCAACCTTAATGCCATACATCAACCCACAACACAAACATATCCAGTGGAAGTGAACGATCAGCAGGTTTTTTCGCAGAGACAAGCGAAAGCCCGCATTTTCCCCCTTCAATCGATTTATGTAGTCGTCCGCATTGTACACCATCCAAAAACGGCATTTTCAAATCCCTTGAATAAGATACTACCCAAATTCCTTACTCTGGTAGTGTTCGAAGGTTACGAAGCAGTACGTTAGGTCACGGAATAGTCACGTTAATTTCAATAAGACGTCACGATAACTAAGGAGAAAGATACTGTGAAATCTAGGTAAAGAAATGGAATATTTCTCGGATATTGGCTTCCTTATTAACTCGTGAATTGCGCGTATGCGCAAGAGCGAGCTGTAGGTATGGTGCAATGAATGGCGCTCGCTCGCTCGCTCGATTGGTCGATTCCTGTAAACTTTTTTCTATTTTAGGCCTTCGAATGCATTTGATAGTTTTTGGCGAGTGATAAACAAACGAAATGGTGACCTTTCTTGCTAAGAATAGTGTTGGGGTCAAAAAGAAGCCAATAATAAACTTCAGAGAGTAAAAAAGTATACGTTTTTCATTTGTGAATTAATTAAAGTTTGCCCAATCTCCGAAAACACTTCTATCTCTTGCAGCGTATATTTTATTTATGGCGTCAATACTTCTATTTTTAAATGTACATATCCAGGAAAATTATTTTTGTGTCCGAAAAAGAAAAAAAGAAAAGAAAAAAGGAAGTTAAGCAAAACGCAAAGATAACTCGTGGAGGGCGGATTTGAACCACCTACGTCGCTACCCTGGGATTGTTATCTACTGCATGCTTTTTACCGTAAGGCCACCTAAAACCAATTCTTCAAGAAATGGTACAGCTACATGTTAACTTAATATGCTGAAATTTTAACTATTCAATAAAAGTCTTCATGCAGATTTACCAATACTAAAATACAATATATAGCGACTTCATGACAAACACAAATTCCTCAAGGAATAGGTACAGTAGCCTTTCCTTTGATTCATAATGAAGATTACTTTTTCTCTTTGTCAAGAATCTTGTTACAGATTTGCCTGTACCTAAATGTTCGTCATAGAGGCTTTACACCTAGGACATGTTCTTCAAGAAATTGATACAGCAACTTTTCTTTTGAGTAATATTGAAGGTTAAAACAATAATAAGTTGACAGTGACAACAACAATCCCTTTACAAGCTTAAGGATGAATATCCTTGCTAGTGTATGACTATAATTCTGTCAACTAGTGGTTTATATTTAGTTTGAGATTCTTTACTCTGGTTCAGTACTTTTTGGTTAGGGGCAGGAGACGTTATTTCCCACACACGAGATTACTGTGTGATGGATGTCCTCCCCTGGGGTGGAATGGGTAGTTAACAGGACCCCCGTTGATACCAGTGTTTACTACTCTGAAGGGGCTATCCTGTATAAAAAGAAATATAGATGTCTATGACTGTAAATTTCCACTTATAACCGTAAATTTACCCTTATACCTGTAAATTTACACTTGTAACTGTAAATTTATACTTACAACTGTAGATTTCTACTTAAAACTGTAGATTTCTCTTTAAAAGCCATGAATTGAGACTTTATACATAACTGACGACTGGGTACTAAGGGGAGAAGGAAGCAATCCCTTGAGCTATGACGGTCTGGATGTTATTGTAGAGTAAGTTGCCACTAGTCATTGAGATCCCAGATACTACAGTCTCGAAGGTAAAATTCCAGGTTGTTTCGTATCTGTGAATACGACTGATAGTTTCTGGGTAGAGTTCGTCTGCGGAAACAAGTGTACGATTTCGGGCGAATAGCTAAAAGTGGCATGACCTCTGTGTGCACTGACATGCCATGATCAGGCAATAACACATCTGTAGCAGTGCAGAAGCGGAGAAATTTGGAAAGAATTTCGTTGCTTGATCCTTTGAGATAGCGTTCCAACCAGCGAAAGATTTGATCTCTTTTGGATTTTCCGAGATGCACTCCAATATTGCAATGATGCCGGCTGCGGTTGGCCTGGAAATCTCGTACAATGATACAATATCTCCTTTGGTCACCTTCTTTCACATTTGGCCCATTCCTTCTCGCACGCTGGCTGAGCACAAGAAAGGCATTGTTACAAACTAAGCGGTTGCTACGGACAGTACAAGAGCCTTGATGTTATCTGCAGTAGGTAACTAGCGTACGCTGTAGTCTTCGAGTAGGTGAATAATCTCTCCTGTGGGAATGGTCCGTCACCTTTCAATGCCCTTGATAGACACTCTCTCTCCCTTGGTGGTAGAAGCCGCAGAAAAGTCTCAATCTTACACTCGTCGGTTGCGCGGCCGAAAAGAGTGTGCTGCATTGATGCCCGGGACGCCTTTACTGGGAACATTCCGCAAAGCACAAATTGATGTGTCAAAACTCTACCAATGCTCACATAGTCTTACTGGTTGAGATTTGGGAGAATTGGAATTGAGTGCTCGCTATCGCCATCACTTTGAGACAAGAAACTGTGCCAAAACAAAGAATAAGCCTCTCGCAAAACACCACCACCTGATGCTTCTGCCCCTTCTATGCCAACTACAACATTCTTTTCAAGGATGCTGGGATCTTTACATATAGAAGAAAGATCCTGAACAATGTTTTCCTTATTGACAATGACACGGACGCTTCCATTCAGAGCATGCAGTTCCTCTTCCTGCTTTTCTTGTACCTTGGTGTAGTTCTCATTAACAATTCTCCTTCTTAGTGATCTGCAACCAAGCACTCGTCACCAAACATTAGGGAATCTGGAGGTGTACTTGCCAATTGCAGTCGAATAACACCGTACAAATTTTCGGGTTTCCTGAAAAAAAGAAAGAAAACGAAAACGCCCAGTGTAAACTAATTGTCGGTCATGGGTCTTTAATATTTCGCTGGTAAAATATATTCTCTCCAAAAAAGCAACATGCCTGTCAATACATACCTCTGTTCACTACCATACCCTTTGAACGTAACGTCAGAGTCCTCCAACGACAATACTGAATCGTCCGTAACTTGTATGTACAAGGTGCAGCTACTAACGGGGTCACACGGCATCGCCACGACTTCGGGCGAAGAACACAGTTTAAAGTTCTCTGGCTCTTTAGCCAGCAAGCCGATCCAGTCATAGACTGGCAACATTTTGTCACTGCTGGAAAAGTAGCGCACAAGTTTTCCACTGGTCACATGATGAACCGCTATCCCTACCCGTGGGGCTCCTACTGCCGGTTCAGCAGGTACTCTCGAAGACCCGGATGATCTTACGGCTTCCAATCGTGCAGTTCCTCTCTCGTGTATCTCCCTTTCTTGATCTTGCTGAATCAAAAGCTCAGTCCGCTGGTCAATCTCGATAGATTGCTGCAATGACTCTTCTTGTTGTTGCAACAACTGTTGGCATTCTTCGGATGTATCGAGAAGTGAATGGCCTAACCATGCCAAGTCAACACTATCGTAACTAGGAAAGTCATCAGGAACAGAATTGAGGGATGTATCTTCCAGTTTAAATGCATCTACATCCAGCTTTGCAAACCTCATAAGCCATGCCTTGCCCCTGTCTTGCTGACGCTTCCTAGACTTTGATGACTCCACAAACTCAAACGTTGGTGAATTGAGATTTGCATCATCATCATCACAGGCTACATCAGAGAGAGAGTAAAGAGAGATGGAGGCTTTGATGTTAAATAACCTTGCTAAGGTCAGTTTGTGTTTTTCGATATACTTCTGGACAGTGATGTCATCTGTGGTTTCTCCATCTCCAATAAGTTCTTAAATAGGCTCCGCTTTAAAATTGGCAAGATCAAAGATCATTTCCTTTTCTTCTTCGTGCGTGGAAAGAACCCCTGGGAAGAAGAGCTCTCAGGCTTCTGCTATAACGTCTCCTTTGGTAGAATGACCAGCTGGTACATCAATCCTACGGGTGCCACCTCCACTGGTTAGTAGTACCATTATAAACCGTTTCTCTTTTGTAGAATAGTGCATCCAACCAAGAGTGATCTTTCTTTTCTCTACATTCTCTTTCTTTACTGTATTCTGTGCTCCGGAGATATTATTCCCGGAATGCCTATTACAATTAGCTGCCTTTTGATTTCCTAGATTTCGCTTTCTCCCTGCCTTTCTTGATATCATGCACTACATATAAAATTGACCGCAACGTACCTCTTCCATTCCCCTTGCGCCTTCCCCCATCTTGTCGACTGCACTCCACTACACGTGAACGAAAGCACGTGACTGCCTTTCGATTGATGCTTGCTTTACGGTTATAAGTGTCAATTTACAATCACCAGTGTAAATTTATAGTTATTATTACTGTACATTGACAGTTAAAAGTGTAAATCTACAGTTACAAGAGTAAATTTATAGTTATATCTGTAAATTTACGGTTACAAGTGTAAAGTACAGTTATAAGTGTAAAGTTACACTTGTAAGTGTAAATTTACAGTTGCAAGTGTAAATTTTCATGAATAAGTAGGGGTAGGTGTAAATTTACAGTTATAAATGGAAATTTACCTTAGAACTGTAAATGTGAGATACAATGAAATATATGAAGTTCATATATTTTGTACTGCGGTATTAGATACATATGATGCACGATCCTCGCAGTAGATAGCGCTATTTAAGCAATAGCGAAAGTCAGACCTGAAAAAAATCAGGCCTGTACGGGACTCGAACCACTGACCTCTGCGATACCAGTGCAGCGCTCTACCAATTGAGCTAACAAGCCAACTGGGAGCAGGCCGTTAAGTTGATTCGTAATAAACCCGTGAAAGTGATAAATGAGATACAATGAGATATATGAAGCTCATATATTTTGTACTGCGGTATTAGATACATATGATGCACGATCCTCGCAGTAGATAGCGCTATTTAAGCAATAGCGAAAGTCAGACCTGAAAAAAATCAGGCCTGTACGGGACTCGAACCACTGACCTCTGCGATACCAGTGCAGCGCTCTACCAATTGAGCTAACAAGCCAACTGGGAGCAGGCCGTTAAGTTGATTCGTAATAAACCCGTGAAAGTGATAAATGAGATACAATGAAATATATGAAGTTCATATATTTTGTACTTAAATAGCGCTATCTACTGCGAGGATCGTGCATCATATGTATCTAATACCGCAGTACAAAATATATGAACTTCATATATTTCATTGTATCTCATTTATCACTTTCACGGGTTTATTACGAATCAAATTAACGGCCTGCTCCCAGTTGGCTTGTTAGCTCAATTGGTAGAGCGCTGCACTGGTATCGCAGAGGTCAGTGGTTCGAGTCCCGTACAGGCCTGATTTTTTTCAGGTCTGACTTTCGCTATTGCTTAAATAGCGCTATCTACTGCGAGGATCGTGCATCATATGTAACTGTAAATGTATAGCTATAAGAGGAAATTTACAAATATAAGTAGAAATTTACAGTTATAAGTGGAAATTTACAGTTATAAGTGGAAATTTACAGTTATTAGTGGAAATTCACCCTTAAAACTGTACATGTAAAGTATGAGGAAATTTAAAGATATAAGTAGAAATCTACAGTTATAAGTGGAAATTTACAGTTATAAGTGGAAATTCACCCTTAAAACTGTAAATGTAAAGTATAAGAGGAAATCTACAGATATAAGTAGAAATTTACAGTTATAAGTGGAAATTTATAATATAAGTGGAAATTTACAGTTAAGTGGAAATTTACAGTTGGTAGTACAATGTAGATAAGTAGAAGTCAATTGGAATGCTGTGCTGCAGCTATTTATAAATGTTTCGAAACAGGGTTACTTTTAATTTGGTAACTTAATTTAAATCAATCCCTAAAAAGAAATTGTGTTTCTATTATGGCCCTAACCAGCCACCGTATTACGAGAATAATGATAAATGATAAGAAAAAATTACAATTTATATAATGATAAATGATAATGATAACTAACAATTTATATCGCGCTTATCGCAAGCTTCTAAGCGCTTAACAATACTTTACGGGGGACTTTATAGACTGCTAGAAGCAGTTTACAGTATTTTGAAGACTAATTTTAACAGATGCCCCCAATTTCGGTAAACAGGCCAGACCTTAACACCAGGAGTTACGTTCTCTACTCTTTCAATATGCAAATTTTTTAGCGATTGTTGAAGCCATACTGGAAACAAAACATTTAAATCCAGCGGAATTTAAATAGGTTAGTAAAATTGTTCAACCCCCTCGGTAAGAGATCGTTTTGGTAGAAAATTTTTTTTAAAGAGTTGCGAATGAATCAGAGCAAAGTCTTCGGAAAGGTGCGATTTATGTTTATATCAGCTGTTTTCGAGACACCAGGGGCATTATCAGTTTCAATTTTTTTTTCAATTTTAAAAGCCAGCATTATTACAGAAGTGTAATGTGATTTTATCTCGAGGCCCGTCATATATAGAGCTAAGTATTTAGGTGTGCCTTTGCATGGGGCAAGGAGCGTTGTCAATCACAGATCTTAAGCCAATCAAATGAGGTCAGATCAAATAGCACCAAGGTTATAGGCAAGGTCAGTTTCTCTCCTGGTCCTTCTCACCTTCATTTCCATCGTGTTAACATCCGAACACAGATTTTCGGTACTGTAGAAGAATTTTTCCGCCCCCTCCCCATGCTCCGGCCCTCTCTTCAGGCGTTTATTGCCTTTTTATACGTATTTGGCTCTTTGCCGATATTTAACCCCACCTTTGCATTAGAGATTGCGTGATGTTTATTATATCAATGTTCTTGATGTCGGTTGAAATGAAAGCGTCACTATTGTGGCCAATTCATCCCACATTAGCAGTTATTATTTTTATCTCCCGTCAATCTCGTCTGCAAACTAGCGCGACGTCACGCAGAGCTTCGGTCCCCTAGTAGAGATAAGCGGGTTTCGTGATAAGAAGATATTTTTAAGCAAATCGAAGCCGGCACATTTCTCGTCCTATCATAGGGCTGTAGAAAATTATTTTACATTATGTGCCACCTCCTGCTCGGTGCCAGTAGACATTCGCTCTTAATATCTGTCAAATCTTATCAAGAGCACTTATAATTGCTGTCTCAAGTAAAGTGGTCAGCAAGATGTTTGATCTCTTGTTATACTTGTTATCTTCAGGTTTGCAGTAACAGTACAAAGTAAATCACATTAACCCCATGATTTTTTACTCTTGCGGTTTCCTTCTCAACATTGCAGATTTCTGAACAACAACAAAATAAAGAATTTATCCTCTGATCAACTTCCTGAAGAGGGGATTAGTGAATACAGATTTCAAAACCTGTAAGTTTTGTGGCTTACGAATCTTTATCCTCTCGAGTTGAGTAATTCTGCCGTATCTGAGGTCTAAAAATACCTAGCGATTGACTTCCTTATGACGGCGATTAAAAACAAAAAACCGACAGTCAAAGACTGCATGTGGCTACTGGTATGGCGCAACGTTCGCAGCATTAAAAATACCTAGAAGTTGTATATTGACGCTTTGAGGTAGTGTTGCAGAATATTTTGTTTCACATGCAAAACAGAAAATCTGCCGCATCCCATGCATTTATAAGTGCCCTGTTTTACAAGATTGACATTCAACCAATAATCGAAATGGTTAAAAAATATTAATATTTACAACGATAATCATGATAACGATAGTAATATATATAATAAAAAACTTAAGGGAATAGCTGGAAAGCTTCGTGGTTCTCCTATCCCTTGTGCTCCAACGATAATTAAATATGCTTCCTTTAATTTCACCTATTGATTGGAAATAGTTTTTTTTATTATTTGAGACTTTTGTATCAGGATATTCCGTCATTCTGCGTCTTAAGATATTCCGCCATTCCGCCCATCCACCTTTCCTCAATGCTATCATTCCATTTAAGAACTAAAGGTATCGTATTTCGCAGCTTGCTCGCTTCGCAGATTTAGCGGCCTTTTTTTAGCAAAAGTCGCTGACTCGAACATTAAAATGCCCTCTTTTCAAGGAAAAAAGTTTTCCTCAAAGCTTACCTGATGTGCAGATCACATCTACTGAGATATTTCTTCGGGGGAAAGGGCCGGGTCGCACCGGAACGAATTCTTCGCATTTTCCATACTCACTGATTGATTCAAACGTCAATCACAAACCCATCTCATTCTAAAAACAAATAGAAAAAATATCGAGCGAAATGCGACGGTGGAACGGATCCTCTTTTCCAGCTGATCTTTTGCGTTTTGGTTGACGCTTGTGCTACTTGGGCTGGCTTCAATACTTGCAATGGAAGGAGAATCTCTCGTTCAAGCCTTGTGTTCTTAAATTGCTGCCAGTATAACCAGACCCGGATTACGATTGTAGACATTTAAGTAAAAGCGGCGCTCAAATTCGTGGACGAGGGAAATCCGATAGGGTCTAAAAGTACTTACGAGTGACCAGGAGTGACCACGGGTGACCACGAGTGATCACGAGTGACCACGAGTGACCACGAGTGACCACGGGTGACCACGGGTGACCACGAGTGATCACAAGTGGCCACGAGTGACCACGGGTGACCACGAGTGACCACGAGTGGCCACGAGTGACCAATAGTGACCTCGAGTGACCACGTGTGACCACGAGTGAGATTAAATCCAAATATCTCAGTTATGTTACTATGACGTCATTACGCAGTCAAATTCACATCATTTCATCAAATACCTATTAGGAAGGAGACTAATATTTTCCGCGGCATACGTCCGACAATTGAAAAGAATTCTAAAAAATATATTTAAAAAACCATAACTACAGCAAAACCTATCGTAACTGTGCAATCTGTAATGAATAGTCCAGACTGCAAGCTTTTAAATATTACCGCATCTGTTTTTCATGTTTTTCAAATCGTCCGCTATGCATTTATACAGTGAATAACTTCAGTTTTCGTAAGTCATTATTTCATGAAATGTAGAGAAAATAACTCCGTAATGACGTCACAGTAAGAAAACTGAGGTATTTTGATTTAATCTCACTCGTGGTCACTGATGATCACTCGTAAGTACTTTTAGACCCTATCAGGAAAATCCTGCTATCGCACGCCAAACTGATAAAATTTTATCCAGACATTTCTTGCATATCATGACAGCTAAATGGTTAAAAAAGACATGGTCATAAAAAAGCTTGGCTGTTTGTCTTGCCAAAATTTGGAGGCCTCCCAGGCAGGATATCGAACATTGGGTTCTTTGAAGATTGGTGAAAATTTGGCGACTTGTAAGAATTTGGTAAGTTTTTCAAATTGGGGGTCGCACTCACTTTATGCTGTTTGCTGACAGATTTTTCACTTAAATAGGCAAAAAAAACTCTAGTGCGACAATTATGCGTCGGTGGATGGAACTCGGAAATTATTTTGAGACGTTTATTGTCTTTAGCAGTTTTAAGTACGGCAAGAGCTGAGAAGATTGTATCGTCGGATGTACATAATTTGCTGATTTTATCTTGCAAGAGATATACTTAGCCAGGAAGACCCGCGGAGACAACTTTCAAGAAGATTATCGAAACTCTAGAAAAGCACCATTTACTAAGAACCAGCGGGATAGTGGAGCGTTTTAAATTCAACAGCCGTAATCGCAAAGAAGACGAAGGAGTGGCTTCGTAGGTGGTAGTATTGCGTAAGCTGTCTGAACATCGTAATTACGGCGAAGCACTGCCAGAAATGCTCCGAGATCGTTTAGTATATGGTATGAATAACGGAAAAATTCAGTAAGAGGCTCAGTGTTTTTAATGTGAAAAGGAGGCCATTTGGCTAAAGTATGTCGTAGTGTGAGCTCAGGCAAAACAAGCTGAGGAACCATCGAGTCCGGAAAACGGGGAAACAATTGCAAGCAACAACATAGTGGCAGGCCCAGATTAGAGAAAAAGGAATAGCCGACACATTTAGTCGAGGAAACGTCCGAGGAAGATGTTTACGGTGCGACAATGTACCACATTCATGGGGAAAACAAACAAAAGCCGTATGAAGTTTCCATGAACTTTGTAATGAAACTTGCAAAACTCGAGATTGACACTAATGCGGCTAGAAGTATATTGAGTGAAGGGGCCTACAACTAGTTCCGTGACGATGTTCAAAGGCTGTTTTGAGCACATATATTGGCGAGCGGATATCTATGACAGGGGATGTGACTGTTTCAGCTAAGTATCAAGATCAGCAGTACAATTTGCCAGCCATTGCAGTGATGGGTCCTGTGATATTCGGATATACAGCGATAAAAACCCTCGATGTCCTTTGATTTGAATATTTTAATCAACACACTACTCACATGGCAGCCAACGAGTATCACAACAACAACTTTCCCTAGGCATCACGGAATGCCTACAAACACAACCTTTTCGCACTTCCGGTACAATACACTACATCCCTCCCTGTTTTTCCTTAATTTAGAGCGAAAACCCAAACATAAATAACACAACTCTTACAATGTCTTGCATATAAACGCAGGCCCGGGCCTACTGTTCATAAACAAAGTCCAGTCGGATTCCTAACATAATATCAATGAGCCTACAACAAATAACATTCAATTATCCCTTAGAAAGTTCGTAGTCGTCAAATCGTTTAGGCGGTCTGACATTCCGAGCTGGCCTAGGACAAACTATCTGGTTAAGTGGACTTCGGATAGTGGCAGTGGCCTGCTGAACAGACATCGATGATCCAGTTGGCCCTGGCCTTGGGAGTTCATCCTCCCCTTTTGCTACCTCTGTTTGGTTTGTTCCTTCTTGCTCTCGATGGACGGGAGTAATATCGACTTTCGCCTCCAAGGGTTTCTCTTGATACTTTTTCACAAATGAGACATTTCTTTTAAATTCGGCACCGGCTGTACTTCTAATTGTTACCTCTCCTCCTTTCCTGTCTATTACTTCGCAAGGATTTGGGTCATAGTTTGGAGACAATTTGTTAGTCTTCGAGTTCTTCAGGAGTACTTTATCTCCAACCTCCACTTCACTTGCAACAGCAATTCTCTTTGCATCAACATACTCTTTCTGTGATAACTTCCTTGACCAGTCTCGATCGCGGACTTCCTCATTAGTGATAGGTGCCTCCCTTCGCAAGTCTGGCAACTTTGACCGCATTTCCCTTCCAAACATCAGGTAGAAGGGTGTTGCCCCAGTTGTCATCTGAGGAGTTGACCTATATGCGGTTAGGAACGTCTGTAACTCTTGACGCCAATCTTTCCCCTCAATGTGAGCTATCTGGACTGACTTCATCAATGTGCGATTCTGACGCTCTACTTCCCCATTGGCCTGCGGCCACAGGGGAGTTGTTGTGCGGTGTTCTATCCCATTTTCTGCAAGGAAGGCTTCGAATTCTTCAGATACCAGTTGAGGCCCATTGTCAGTCTTGAGTGTATGCGGCACTCCAAACCGGGCAAATATGGGTTTTAGAGCTTCAATGAGTCTTGTGCTAGAAGTTGACCTCAAAATAACCACTTCAAAATATCTACTAAAATAGTCTACCACCACCAGTAAACTTTCCCCTGAAGGTAAGGGACCAAGAATGTCAGCTGCACAATCTTCCCAAGGGCCACTGGGAGGAAGAGCTCGTGCCATAGGTTCTGGGGGAGCATATTCACTGACCACTTGACAACCATGGCAACTCCTGCACAGCTTCTCTGCATCAGCATCCATCTTGGGCCACCATACTTTACTGCGCAGTCTACATTTTGTTTTAACAATACCCTGATGTCCCTCGTGGGCCAACTCCAAAACACGCGGTCGCAATTCTCGGGGAATCACTAGCCTGGAACCCCGTAAAAGCAGCCCACCATATGTACACAATTCATTCTTCACATGCAGGTATGCAGGTACATTGCACTGACTCCAATCTCCTGTTTGGACACATTCTTTGATGAGGTTCAGCTCCATATCCTCAGCTGAGGCTTTTTCTAGTTCAGCAGGTGTCAAAGCACAAGGAACACTATTCTCAACCACAGCATGCACAAAGTCATAATCTTCTCCGTCGTTACCTTGGAACCCACAATTTAGCCTAGACAAGGCATCTGCGATATTGGTCTTGCCTGGTCTGTAAACAACCTTAAAGTGATAGGCCTGTAGGCGAAGGACCCACTTTTCCACACGGGCAGAAGTCTTCGATTTCTGAGAATAGATGTACTCCAGCGGCTTATGATCCGTCTCAAGCTCAAACTCCCTGCCGAAAACATACATATTAAAGCGTTCGCAAGCCCATACCAGGGCTAAGGCCTCTTTTTCTGTTTGGCTGTATCGCCGCTCCACATCAGACAGGCGTCGCGAAGCATACCCAATCACACGCCACTCACTTCCATGTAGCTAGGTTAAAACCGCTCCAAGCCCCACCGGTGACGCATCTGCCACAATTCTTGTTCTTCTGTTTACATCGAAGTAAGCTAGGACATCCGCGTGCGTGATCAGCTCTTTTAACTTCTCGAATGCCAACTGTTGTTCTTTGCCCCATTTGAACTCAGTATTCTTGTGGGTTAACCTCTGAATGGGTTCTGCAATGGATGACAGATCTGGGACAAACTTAGACACAAACTGGGCAAGACCGAGGAAAGATCTGGCTTCACTAACATTCTGTGGAGGACCTGCCTGTCTGATTGCTGCGACTTTCTCTTCACTGGGTTCTATACCGGTCTGTGTTACTTCGTGACCAAAAAATGTCAATCTGGGTAATCTGAATTCACATTTGTCTTTGTTCAGTGTCAGACCTGCTTCCCTCAATCGATCGAGCACAGCCAAGAGCCTCCTATCATGCTGCTCCTCCCCTTGTCCGTGAATTATTAGGTCATCTGCTATATTAGCCACGCCCTCACAGCCTCGCAATACGTCCCGGATGATTTGTTGGTACTTTTCAGGTGCTGAGGTGACACCAAACATGAGTCGGGTATATCTATAGAGACCACGGTGAGTCACGAACGTTGTCGCATGTCTACTCTCCTCAGCAAGAAGTATCTGATGAAATCCCCACTTCAGATCTACACGACTGAATACTGTGCTACCATTAAGATCTAGAAGCACCTCCTCTATTGTAGGGATAGGCTGACGTTCCCTCACTATTGCCTGATTGGCACACCTCATGTCTACACAAATCCTGATATCTCCATCTGCCTTGGGTATAACCACAAGTGGTGAGACCCACCCTGTTGGTCCATCAGGAACCTCCTCTATAATTCCACTCTCCAACAATTCATCTACCTTTCTCTCGACTTTCTCTCGTACACCGAATGGAATCCTGCGGACTGGCTGCGCCACCGGCTTCACCGAATCATCGATATTTAACTTCAACTCGTAATCCCTAAGAAGCCCAACACCGCTGAAAAGTTCTTTGTACTTTTCTTTGATATCAGCTTCTGTATTGACGGCATTAACGGCATGGCTAGGCCCAAGTCGTAGCAAACCAAGTTTCACTGCTGTTTCTCTGCAGAGGAGACTTCTGCCATCTCCATTTATAACTACAAAATCAGCTTTGCAGGTCACACCAGTGTCAATGGACATTATATCTGCTGTAAGTGTTCCAAGTGTTGGCAATGGCTTTGTACTTCCATAAGGAAATAAGGCTTTGGCCTCCTTTCGGGTCTGACACTGGATTTTCTGTGACTTAAGCCACTCCCAAGTTCCTTGGCCTAAAAGGTTGCATGTTGCTCCTGAGTCAACAAGGACATTTGGCAAATGAGTACCTCCAACTACAACAGTTACTATTCCACTCTTTTGGTCAGGCTTATCCTCCACTGAAAACACATAGTTAGGTGTTGAGTCTTGTCCTGATTTAGTGCTACTATCAACATAATTTGTGTTTGTCTTTCTGCCTCTTTCATTCATACTAGATGTATTTCTCCAATCACGCCGACCGTCACCTTGTCTTTGCCCCATATGGGAATCCTTAGCGAGCTTCTTACAACACTTGACCTTGAAATGTCCAATTTCTCCACACTGAAGACACTTTCTACCTCGAGCAGGACATCTCCAATCTCTGGCTAAGTGATCCTCTCGACCACAATTGAAACAGCCCCTCTTCTCGCTACTAGTGCTCCCTTTTAAATTTACCACACTGTTAACCTGCTCTGAACTTATGTCGCCTCCCCTTGCCCCATCGTCAACAACAGTGTTCACTTGTCCTGAACCACTGTTAGCCCCCATTGCTTCCATCTGCAAATTAACTGCTTCCTGTGCCCGAGCTGTAACTAGTAGATCATTCAAAGTAACACTGCCTTCCTTTTCTAAAAATTTCCGACGCAATTTTGCCGAGTAACATTTGTCAATCAATTGATCCCTGATGTACTCATCTTCCCGCTCTCCAAACTCACACGAAGCGGCTCGTAGTCTGAGCCGACAAACAAATTGATCGACGGTTTCTTCATTACTCTGACTAATTTGCCGAAACAAATGTCTCTCAAACGGTACGTTAGCTTTAGGAATAAAATAGTCATCCAGTACCTTGAAAGTTTCGGCGTAGTTCTTCTCTGCACCATCAGGCACCAGTGTGAAATAAACTTCCTGTACATCGAGTCCAGCTGTGTGAAGTAACAGGCCACATTTCTGCGAGTCATTCGTGATCCCTTTACCAAGCGCGTATAACTGAAACGCTCTTTTCCATTTTCTCCATCGCTGCGAAACCGAATGCGGATCTCCTTTAACTTGAAAAGGCTACAAACTGCCTACTTCCACAGCCACTGGGGTCGACACCCCACTACTTGTGCTCGCCGAACCGCCATCTCCCTCACTCGATTCTCCGCCAGGCATTGCAAAGAAGTATGTCCCCTCCAAACACAAAATGGTAAAAAGAAACTAGCACAAGGACATTCCTCTCCATCCCATCCTCGTCGGCCAGATGTGATATTCGGATATACAGCGATAAAAACCCTCGATGTCCTTTGATTTGAATATTTTAATCAACACACTACTCACATGGCAGCCAACGAGTATCACAACAACAACTTTCCCTAGGCATCACGGGATGCCTACAAACACAACCTTTTCGCACTTCCGGTACAATACACTACAGGTCCTGGTCCCAATCTCCTTGGTAGAGACTGGCTCCAGGTGGTGAAGCTTAACTGGCAAAAAATCTTTAACACACAAGAAAAAAACCCTCGGCTACAAAGGGTTCTGGAGGATTTGAAGGATGTGTTTAGTAAAGGACTGGGTACACTCCCGGGTACCAAGGCCAAAACCTATGTTGACCCTGGGACTACAGCCAAGTTCATGAAGGCTCGACCAATACCATACGCACTCAAAGCAAAGGTTGAGACGGACCTGGATCGGTTGCAGAGTGAGGGCATAATATCCCCAGTTGAGTTTTCAGAGTGGGCAGCTCCCATAGTTCCTGTAGTGAAGCAAGACGGAACAGTACGCATTGGTGGAGATTACAAGTGTATTGTAAATCAGATGTCTAAGTTACACAGTTACCCAATTCCGAAGACAGAGGATTTGCTTGCAACACTTCATAGTGGGAGCGGGTTCACCAAGCTGGATGTCACAGGCCTATCAGCAGATGGAACTGGATGTAGATTCCAAACCGTTCACAACAATAAACACATATAAGGGACTTTATCAATATAATAGACTACCCTTGGGCGTTTCGTCTGCACCGGGGATATTTCAGCCCATAATTGAGAGAATACTTCAAGAGATACCCCACGTGATTGTGCGAATTTATGACATCGTATTTAGGGGCAGAGATGACCCTAACCACCTAGCTAATCTCGAGAGGGTGCTTAATAACATTTCCACAGCTTGGCTAAAGCGACTGGACAAATGCCTTTTCATGCAGCCCACAGTCACATAATGCGGCTGTTTTATCACCGGGACGGTATCCATCCTGTGGCAGCAAAGGTAGATGCTCTGAAGAATGCCCCAGAACCAAAGAATGTTGGTCAATTACGAGCATTCTTGGGTATACTCAACTACTACCACCGTTTCTTACATGATGTAGCTTCTTGGCTTGAGCCCCTGCAACAGCTCTTCAGGAAGGAGGCGAGGTGGAAGTGGCTGAAAAAAAAGCAAACAGCTTTTGACAAAGCCAAAGAGTTACTTTCATTTTGACCCCCCCCCCCCCCGCCAAAAAAAAAAACTGATTCTTGAAACTGATGCTTCCAATTATGGAGTGGGTGCAGTCTCATTCCACAAGATGGAAAATGGAACTGAACAACCCATGGTATATGTTTCCAGAACCCTATGGGAAGCTAAAAGGAACTACTCCACCCAGGAGAAAGAAGCCATCGCCGTAATATTTAGTGTTAAAAAGTTCCACCAGTTCCTGTATGGCCATTCGTTCACTATGAAGACAGTTCAAAAACCCTTCGAAGGGTTATTAAGTGAAAACAAGGGCATTCCGTCCCTAGCAGCATCACGCATCCAGCGCTGGTCACTTACCTTTGTAGCATATGGGTACAAGATAACGTACAAGGTTTGTAAAGCAAATGGTAACGCAGATGGTTTAAGTAGATTACCCTTACCTGTGACGCCTGATTCAGTTCCTCTCCCTGGCGAAACGATCCTGCTGATGAGACATTTGGAAGGCACTCCTTTACACAGCGGGCTCATCAAGGAATGGACCAAAAGAGATCCAGTACTCTCTCGGGTACTTCACTATACCTTGGAAGGATGGCCCAAGTTAGGAAACTGGGAAGAGCTAGCCCCTTTCTACACTTAACGTACTGAGGTGAGTGTGGAAGATGGCTGCATCATTTAGGGAACTAGAGTTGTCGTATCCTCTTCCCAAAGAAGGTCTAAAGTGCTCTCTTTAATAATTTGGATATATCAACAAAGTTGAAATGGTAAATTGGCCACCGTAACGATTACAAATGCTGACGTTTCGAGCGTTAGCCCTTCGTCGGAGCGAATAGAGGAATTGTGGGTTGTGTGTGCTTTTAAAGGCAGAAAATGGAGCTACGTTATTGGTGGGAACATGGCAACGAGAAAAACGCGAATAAATTAGTGGAATGAAAAGCGTTTGTTGATCCCTGTGTGATTTAGACTGCCGGTTTGAAAGATGAGCTTTTGTTCAAGAGTTTTACTGCTTTCCGTGCTACCTAAGTGTAAGAAAAGACCGCTCTCTGCATGAGTGACATGAGGCCCACCCAGGTGAATCTCGTATGAAGGCGCTGGTCCGAAGCTATGTTTGGTGGCCCGGACTAGATCAAGATCTAGGGAAGAAGGTGAAGAGTTGCGATAAATGCCAAATAAAACCAGAGATCCCCAGCTGAAGAACCCCCACACCCTAGGGAGTGGCCATGACTTCCTAGGGCAAGAATTCATGTTGATCACGCTGGTCCTTACAAAGGAGAGATGTTCGTTGTGGTCATCGATTCTTGTTCAAAGTGGTTGGAAGTACACTTTATGAAGTAAACAACCTCAAGTGCTACAATTGAGAAGCTCAGAGAAATATTTGCCATACATGGTCTACCAACAACACTAGTCAGTGACAATGGCAGTAATTCTACCAGCTCAGAATTTGAAGAGTTTATGACGAAAAAGTCCATTAAACACATCAAGGGAGCACCACATCCCCCTGCCTCGTGTCTTTAAGGGAGGCCTTGAGGAGATGAGAGGAAGGAGCTTTCAAACAAAGTTATCTAGATTTCTTCTCTGTTATTGAACGACCCCTCACAGTACGACCGGAATTCCACCAGCCGAGTTACCGATGAAGAGGATGTTAGTACCCAGCTGGATCAACTCTGCTGTAACGATAGGATTTTTAAGTTATCAAGTTTTTATGCCAGTCCTTAAAAAAATATATATAACTTAACTTAGAAACTGTGAGATCTTGCTAAGCTCAACAAAGCGTAAATGCTACCAGTTCCCATTCAGTCAATCGTAAACATTTGTTATTACATCATGACTATAATTAGTGTTAAACTGTAATCGTCACCTGTCATGGCCTTTTGTGTAGTTGTTATCCACCAGAGCGTTTGGAAAGTGATTAATCTTGTACAAGATGCAATTCCTGCCTGACCAATCGTGGTTGTAGATTACGTGATCCTTTAGATAATTCATGGCATTACCTAATCCTTTATGCGTTAGGCTTAAATAGAGCTGTTCTGTGGAGTTTTCTTGGGTCGAGCCAGGTCAAACTCCCTTTCGTCAAATACCGGTCAGTTCAGTGGTGCGTACAGAATAAATCTACGTTGGAGCCAACTCTGTTTTTGTTAGTCATTGTCTCAAGGGTAGTCGACAGCCGTAATAGATCCCGGCTTTCCCGCAGCCAGCGAGTGCCCCCAGGAAAGCCTTTTCCCAGAGTAAGTTTATTGAGTTGTTCGCCGACCGTCCGCTTATTTGTGAAGGCAAAAACCTGTTTTCACACTACCCAAGCATAGCAAATCGCGTTGACAGCAAACAGTCCCAGCAAAAAGCAGCACACGATTATCGGGCTAAAGAGAGGACCTTCGATGAAGGTCAAGTGGTGTACGTGAAAGATTTTGGATATAAGAAAACATGGATACCGGGTACAGGGTGGACAAGACAGGTCCAGTATCAAATCGAGTTCAGTTGGATGATGGATCAGTAGTCCGACGACACCAAGACCATGGCCGAGTGCGTGAAACGGACGCGGTTGCAGATACAGTTGCTTATTAAGGTACTGGAGGACACACCTACGGCAGTTTCTGTCCTTGTTGCCACTCCTGAATCTGTTACCCCTCCAGAAAAAACAGGAAATCAAGAAACCCCCAAGCCTCTGTCAACATCACCTGTCAAGTCACCCGTAGATTACACCCTTAAACAGTCTCGTCCTCTGCGGAGACGGGCTCGACCTGCATATTTGTATGACTATCAGTGTGACATTAGATTTAAACTGAGGAATCACTTTTGTTTTGGTTTGCATGCGCTGTCAGGACTGTTCACTATTCACTATACCTAAGTGGGAGTCTAGAGGGGAGGAATGAGGGTAAGTTGTAAGTCCCATGACTCGTAACTTGATCGCCCCCCCGATGTTTATTATGAGAATTGTGCGGTGTTTGAACAAACTCTTTATTGCTGGTTATTACACCCCTCAAGGAAAAAGATTTTCCCCTTAGTTTTATTGTGCACCGATCACACCTATTAACATGTTTCTATGAGGAAAACTAATGTTTCAAATCGCGTACAATTTTGAAATGATTATGAGATGTGTATCGCTTCATTGCGTCACGGCAAGTCCTTGTAGTGCCATAAGCTATCACGGCAAGAACTCAAAAAGAATATATCTTCGGATCTACATGATTCGCTGATTTAAACGGTAAAAAACTCTCTCTTCGCAGAAAAAATATTCCACGAAGTTTCATGATGTACCGATCCAACTTACAAAGATATTTCTGAAAGAAAAACTTAAAATCGCCCGAAATCCTGAAATGATTGTGAGATGTTATCGTGTTCTTCTGCCTTCCCTAGTTTCATGGCATAAATTGAAAATATAATGTGCTAGTGGCTATATGCCAGAAATCACAAAAAGAAAGAACTCAAATGTGTATCGAGTGCGAATTTCGAACCCCTGAGATACTCCGAACAAGTATTCAACTAGGCTTCCTGCAGAAAAGTTAAGAACTTACGCACGCACTTACTGGGCGATGACGTCGGCGTAGCCTCAGACCACAATTTACTTTCACGCCGTTTCAAACCTCTTGCCAAGAATATACTTTGATGTTGATAATTCAAATTTTGAAATAAATTCTGATGTCTCATCAAAATTCCGCTATTCAATTGATTCATTTTAAGATTAATTCTTATCTTAAGGAATAAGACTACATTAGAATAACCCTAAATGGTTTCATATGATGCACGATCCTCGCAGTAGATAGCGCTATTTAAGCAATAGCGAAAATCAGACCTGGAAAAAATCAGGCCTGTACGGGACTCCAACCACTGACCTCTGCGATACTAGTGCAGCGCTCTACCAATTGAGCTAACAAGCCAACTGGGAGTAGGCCGTTAAGTTGACTCGTAATAAACCCGTGAAAGTGATAAATGAGGTACATATATTTCATATTTCATATATTTCATTGTATCTCCTAAATGGTTTGTTATGCAACCCGACAAAACTTACAGATTTCGACTCGCTAAAATTGGTTAAAAGTATATCCACCGAAAAGGGGGGAGACGTCTCAGCATAACAAATGACTTGCTAAGGTCTATATAGACCATACTAGTTCCCAACGGTTGTGGGTATTTTGATGCTGTGGAGAGGATGACGGGCGCTACGAAACTCCTGGGGAGTAAGCCTAAGATCTGTCACGAAACAACATACTGGGCTCCAAAAGTTTCCCATGAAAAATATGCGTGTTTCAGTTCAATCACCTCTCGTAATGAATTTCTGTGATATATTTATGGAAGCAAAGTAATTTTAGAGAGGCCGGGATGCATATGGTGATTGATAAGCTAAAAGCATACAACAATTTTGATGGGAGCGAAAAACAGCTAACTCCTTCATCTCATTTTGATGTGTCACCTTTGTAAGCAGCAATCATTTGCAAAACTTGGACCACAAGACAAGGAGGAAAAATAAAGGTTTTCAAAATTCCAGAATGGAAGGAGGCTCAGCGTTTAACATTTTTATTGACTCATCGTAAATCCTATAGGTCCTATAGGAAAAAAATGTTTCATTACATTTGATTTGAAATGAGGAACACAACGATATTAGCAACACAATGATAAATCTCTTAAGCGAGTCTCTTTCAAGACCAAGTGAGAGGTGGCCCATCGACCGAAGAATGACTATCCTCATATTTCATTCAGAGACATAATAGTGAACATAGAAACGTGGTAAGGTTTTTTTTCCAGAGTTGTTTCTTTATCCTAGAAAATTCACGAAAAATTAAACGAGCGCCGGTAGCCGTAAAATGTATAGGAATAAAATTTGTATAGGAAGGATAGAGGTATGGATTAAGTCTAAAACGGGACCATTTCATTTAATTTGAAGCTCACGGAACGCGTTTGAAAATCACCAATATTTCAAAATCCCAGTATCGCATTTCGTAGCAAATTTTCAACTATCATTTACCCATGCGGTATACTTCAGAATCGGTTCAGGTTAAGCTCATGATAAGTAGAGATAGCGTTGTTTTCGAGGACATAAAACTTAATTTGGGGCGTTTCATTTCCGCACGGAAAAACCAGGCTGAACTTTGTGAAAATGACAACATCAGCAATCACCTCACGATATAATCTAATGAGGTGCGCTATGGTTAACTCCGGAATACCGAGTACATTTTAGCCGTTAGCACCATTTTCGATCAGGAAATCAATAAAATAAGCTAGCCTTGCATAGCTTATGACGACAGATTGGTTTTTATCCCTGCTTTCGTTTCAAATTCTCATCCACAATATCGCATCCTGTAAGCAGGCGGAGGGTGTCTGGTTTTCTTGGCATATTCGAAAGGATCTATTTTTTAAGAAAGTTTTAGGGTAAAATTTAGCTTCATTGTGGAGTTGAAAGGGAACAATTGAATCATTTTTACCGGCAGGTCAAATGTTCTTTGCCGAAGACGTTGAAGACGACAAGCAATCTGATACTAGTGTAGATGAAACACACTTAAGCATTTGTCACGCATCGCTGAAATTATTTCAATCTTGTTCCCATCTTGTAATTTTACAACCTCGAATATCCGTGAATACGATTTTTAACAAACTTGTCAATGTGATAAATTTTCTTAGGAGTAAGTCATTGCTGTGAGACTAGTTAACTTCGCAGAGACGTATGCAGAATTGAATGTATCTGAGTGATATCACATACTTAGAAGAGCCAATAAGCAGAGCACAAAACAATAAATAGCTATGGGAGAGCAAAGAAAACAGGGGAAAAATTATGATAAAAAACAATTAAAAGGATTAAAAGTCAGAGTAAACACGAAACAAGGGCAAAGTATAAAATGGTTGAAATAGAAGAAGAATACCAAAGTGTACCAGAACTGACGATAAATGCATAATGAACGGTATGCTATTTGAAATCGTTAATAGAAAGTAAACAAAGCATCATAACTAGGTCAAGGAGGTTCTTCCCAAATTGAGTGTTCTACACGGCCTCGGGTACCCGAGTCAGCCCTCCTCTCGAGTTACCCTGGGCGAGCTAACTTTTCATTTACTTCTTTAAAAAACTCAGCCGCCCGTTTACATGAGTTTGTGAACTCGTCTCGGGAGGGCGAGACAACTCGGGGGGAGGGGAGGGGGTGCGAGTTGTCTCGCCTCGGCAAGTAGGGTACATTCAAAAAATGTTTTTTTTTCCTCACCATTTTTCGCTGCATTACCACAGTAGGGTAGGACTAGAACGGAACATATGCGATCCATGCGAGTAGTCCACCCATTAAAACCAACCCATCTCACCCCAGGGGAGGACATCCATCACACAGTAATCTCGTGTGTGGGAAATTAACGTCTCCTTCCCCTAACCCTGTAGGAGAAGGGATCTCCATTTAGTCGTCCCTATCCGAGAAGACTAGAATATCTAACCATTACTTGATGTTATAGAAAGGTAGCATATTCTTCCCAATTATTCTAAGACCTTAAGTGTTGGTCCGGCCGGGGCTTGAACCCTCGACCTCCCGCACAACAGTCCAGCGCTCTATCAAATTGAGCTAACCGGGAGGCGGTTAGTTGAGTCGGTGCCGGTGACGTTGTACACAGATTATTGAGAATTTGAACTGGAAGGGTCTACCCTTTCCAGTGGAATACTGGAGGTTAATCTTTAATATAGATGCACTTAAAGCGAAAAGCTCAGAAGATAGGATCTACGGGGTCTAGTTTTTGAAGTTTGAATAGTAACGGTAGCTGATCTTTCCTTTTTTACAACAGATGACAATCAAATGAGGGTCTCTATGGAAAGACGGCTCTCACGGCTAACGTTTGAAATTCAGGCCATTTTTATTCGGCTAACGCTAATTTTTTTACGGTCAACATTTCTTACGACTAAAGAGTAAAATTAGTACATTCAGTTTCTACGCCTAACGGCTGATTTTTTTTGCCGTTTTACGGCTAACGGTTAACTCCACTGAGACCCACTAAAATATGGCTCTTGGGCAGGGCATTTGAACATGATTTTGGCCCATGGGTGCCGAAATTACCAATCTTCAAAAGTTAAAATTCCTGAGGGGAGGTGATGATGAAGTTCCAATTGATGAACACATCAATTTTCTTCTGGCATATTAATTTTAGTATCCCTCCATCTACCGATGCTATCTGTTTGATAATCACCGGAAAAAACCCTGCCACAGTGTCTTCATTTACTCACGATTGAGGCTAATTATTTTCAGTTAAAAACAGTTACCAAAGGGGTTTTCACCTGGGTGGGGTGAGTCCTCCTACAGTTGTATCTGCTTTTCAGAGACACACTCTTCCAAGGTATCATATCCTATATCATCTCATGAACATGTATTATTTACACATTATCACTCGTGATTTTCGGGGCCGAAAAATCGCAAGATGGGAAGAAGAAAATGTTTTCTTCTGATTTAAATAGTCTCAGCGTGGGTGACAAATGCTTGAGTATGTTACATCTACAGCAGTATCAGATTGCTTTTCGTTTTCAACGTCTTCGGCAAAGAGTATTTGACCTACCGGCATAAATGATTGAATTATCCTCTTTCAATTAGATAATGAAGCTCAGTTTTAACCTTCAATTTTATAGGAAAATTCATTACCTGACGAGGGAATTCCGTGTTAGATGGCACGCGAAAACCGATATCGCACAAATCGCGAGGCGATGAGTGCGATATCGCTTTTCCAGTGCAATTTAACGCGGAATTCACTAGTCAGGTAATGAATTTTCCTTGAATCTCATAACTGAATGAAAATAAGAAAACAAGAAATTAAATCGGCAATATCATCGTTTGTTTTTATCCCGAGCGCGCGCTATAGAAAGCCATTTCAAAGCCAACTGTCAGAAGTGTCATTATGTTAGCGAATAGAAAGTAAGGTAAGTCGTACACGGTTAAACCTTCGACAATTTATTTGTACCCCGTGCTTGATTTTACAATAATTTTTGAACTTTTTAAACAAGCTTCACACTATTGAAGGATAATAGTGGTATTTCACTGAATTTACAAGCCGGTTATCGTTAACATCTTTTTTCAAAATTCCAAGTAATTTGCTCGAGAAGGAAAATTATCTACACCTTTTACCTCTTTGGTGGCAAACTGAGAGAAATGAAGCGAAAGCACTGATTTCAAGGCCAATAACATCGCGATTAATATAAGGTAAGTGCCTTGAAGTGTAAATACGTGTATTGATCGATACTTTATTCCTTTAAAAACAAAGAAGTGTTTCATTTCATATTTGTAGAAATTCAGTACAGGATGAATTGTTGGGATGAGCATTCAACTGATAGTTGACGGAAATGTTCACTGGAGACTTGTTGAACGATGCATTGGTGAACAGTCCACCTAGAATAAAGGCTGATAATTTCTAAAGAAACTGTTTGGGGCTTCGTCGGTGGGGGTAACGAAATAATTTGAATATATCAACAAAGTTGAAATGGTAAATTGGCCACCGTTATGATTATAAAAGCTGACGTTTCGAGCGTTAGCCTTTCGTCGTCCTATTCGCTCCGACGAAGGGCTAACGCTCGAAACGTCAGCTTTTATAATTGTAACGGTGGCCAATATACAACTTCAGTTTGTTGATATATTCAAATTAGTCGACCTAGAACTCTTGCTGTTAGACCATCACTACCTTCATTCATTGTTGTAGTGTTATTGCCGACTACTGATGGAAGTGCAAGGCTGTTGACATTAATTTCTCCCAAAGCTTCAGTGCGTGGACCGCCGCTGGCGTTGGCAGCTGTGACCACAGGGGCCCCATACAATCTGTGTGTGTAGCCGACTGTTGTTTTATAGTGAATGTACCAGATTTACCGTTTGCCTCACTTATAGTGATATATTACTGACTATGTACAGAAATCATTGATAAATAAACGTTGAAATACTTTACCTGTGGTGTGTAGTTGTCCTTTTGCCTCAAGAATGTTTTTTTCGAGCGATTTTGAGTAAGTCTGAGCTCGTCGTTAATGTAAAGCATAAAGGAAAGACAAGGATGGAAGCCTTGTTTTGAAAGGGTTCAAGCGCCCGATCGATTTTCCCCCCGAAAATCGCATCACTCTGCTTTCAAACTTCGCAGCATTCGGTCAAAAGATGCACGATTCTCCTCGTACCTTCCAATCGAAAATCCATCTAAACGGACCGGAGCTAGCCCTCGAAGAAAATCAAAATCCCACAGTATTTGAGCGACTGGGATGCGTAGCAAGATTCTCATGTGCCAGCCAGAAACCGTCACGTCTGATTGACCAATTCAAAATAACGTCGTCCAATTCAAAATAATAAGGATCTTTAGCAGTGCAGACGAGAACGTGAACGTGACCGACCGGAAGTTGGGAAAACGAACTTCGATGCTACCACGCATGCCCAATCCAGCACGAGTCGTCGTCCACATCTCGTTCAGCACGCCATTTGCTGCCATTCGCCGTCTTGACGAGAACGTGAGTATGTTTTATTTGTTTTCTAATTTCTACTTAGCTATCTAAGGGATTTCTTCAATCTAAAGGGTCAGTTAGGAAATAGAAACAGTGCCGAAAGTAATTTAATCGAACCTTGATGGAAAAAAACCTTATTTCTTTTGAGTTGCAGATTGAGCTTTACAGTTTACAGAGGAAAAAGCAATGGCGGATGATGATAAAAGTGCTGCAGGGTATGTACGTAGCCTTATAAATGCTTTTCTAAATATAAATCGCAGATATTTCGTTATAGGTTTGTAATTTATACCAGCTGGCATTTTTAAGAAGATTTCTGGGCTTTGAAAAATATCCGAACCGCTCGGATCGACTGTGTATGTAAACTTAGCTTAGCTCTGAATCTCTTGACTTTAATTACGACACTGAAAAGAAATTGTTTTAGTGGATAATTTTTGCATTTTTAAATTAGCAGTAAAGGACTCGTCCACGTAACCGATGTGCTAAAGTATTTATGTTTCCCGCCACGGACGACGGTCCCGTCCCAGGCCTAAATCGGTAATATACGTCGTCGTCCACGTTCTCGTCGTCAGTGCTAAAGGTCCCTAATTACGGGAGCTTAAGCAACCACGACGACCAACGGAGGACGACGACCAGAAGTAGCGAGAATGTCACTGCGTAAGCGCGAACCAAGAATTCCGTCGTCGTCTTATCGTCGACGACTTGAGATGGACCAGTTTCACATCGTCGTGAACTTCTGAACTTCAAAGCAGTTTTTCTCATCAAAAGGTGTGGCTTTATTGCCGTTTTTTTTTTACAGTCTATGGCCGGTTGTAGTTTGTATTCGCTTCTTCGGTTGATTTAAACCTCCCTGTTCAGTTTTCTAAACAAATAAAATTCGAAAACCCACAAACTCATTTTCCTTCCTCCGCTCAACAGATGTTTAAATTTATTTGAGTATATTTTATGAAAGAGTGCTGTTTATCATTTTTATTGAATGAAAAGGTTTAAATGGCAGTGCAATACACCTCTGCGTTCGGTCAAAAGCTGTGTGTATGGAACTGCCGGTTTATTGCTACTAAAAAATTTTGCGTGTTGCTGTTCTTCCGTCGAGACGCTTTAAACAGCAAAGAATTCTTCAGATCGGTGTGTCAACATGAGTTTGAATACCTCTCAGGTTTTGCGAATCTATTTTCAAAATGTTTGATAAAGATCTAGATTTACAGCCATAAAAATTATTCCGACAAAATCACACGGGAAAAATTGTATTCTTGTGTGAAGTGCGACGACTGATCTGTACCGATCGCTAGCTAGCATTGATTAAATTGACAGACTTGCGTCGTTTGCCCACCAAAGGAAGGAGCATCAAAGGTAGAACATATCAGGCTAAAGCATGTTGAAAATCAGGCAAGCCTTGGGAAAAATAGGTTTATTTATACCAGCAGCACTTAGAACTGAATTTAAATCTCAAATAACTTCCGTAAAATTTATATTTTAAACTTTTATCATGCGTAAATTATTGTAAATAAAGCTAACGCTTAATAATTCATTGGACTTTTCATGTTCAAGAATTGAATAACCTACTCTCGAACTTCCGATATAGGTGAAAGCTTGATCCATGACTGAGAAGAAGGTTTTGGAGGTCTCTGAACGATGTCATTTCTTAAACTGACGAAGCGAGAATAAACAAAAATTTCAGACGTCGTCGTCCTTGAGCAACTTCACAGCTTAAGTTTCATTTTCCCGCTAAAAACGACGTCCTCGTTCCAGTCCCTCGGCGATTACTTGACGTCGTCGTCGTCCCTTTCGTCGTGGTTGCTTAAGCTCCCTAATTAATAGGGACCTTAAACAAGGACCCTGACTATAAAAGGACTTTTGCCCTGGGCAAGCCGTCAGTCATTTTACCCCTGACACCGAACTGTCGACATCAACCAGTCCGTGACCGTGCGATATCGGCAAAACTATTGTAACCGAAAGGTCACTTGCAGCCAGCGCATATCTCAAACTTCTACGAATTTTGCCATTTTCGTTTACGGCAAAGAAAAGATGATCGGCTCCACTCAGTTGGCTCCACGGAATGTACACCCGCTTGGGATGTCATTTCTGTAAGGAAGGCAAACGGCCAGAGGGCTAGCGGTGAGGACTAGCTTTTATGACCTTTATTATCTTTCACAAAAATCCTCTTCTCATACCGGTTTTGTATTGTTGTAATAAAGTGGTTAGTTTCTTCGACGTTTTGTCTACGGGATTTCATGTGACACTTATACAAGAACTCCTCTGCAATTAAACAAGAGATCACGTTGGATATAATTTTTATTTGAATCGCGCGCCATTTCTCCAACGGAATATGTGGTGTTGAAATACGAATCCCGTGGGTGCTCATATAAAATAATTTCGGTCACGGATTGGAAACATGTCTGGTTGACTGAAATCCGATGGAAAACAAATTATCATCGGCTATATTGCCTGAACGGGCCTCAAGAACTATTGAAAACCTCGACCTTTTCATAAGTAGCTAGTGAAATAGGCTTCTCGTTGCAACGCGCGTCTAAAATGTTCAGGCAAAAAATATCCTACATAGTGCCGTGTCAAAATACTTAGAAAACTATGTTCCTTTCAAAGAGACCTATTCTCGAACTTCGCTCTATTTGTTTTCCTTTTTTGAGGCTTTTTCTCCCCATAACTCAAAACGTGCGATAAAACATTGGACCCGTTTATGTCGGTTTGGGCGGCCGCGTCGCTGGCGAGATGAGAAGCCTGAGCGAACGAGCAAGATGTAAACAAAGAGGAGTGACTTTCACTTACCACACCTCTTTGTTCAGACCATTCGAATAAGTCTAAGAGTCGTTCCATCAAAATAACATTTGCCATCGGTGTTCGACTCGCTAAATGAAGGCGTTCCTTCAACCGCTGAATTCTTGTCTTCACGCTTTCCAATCGCTCTTCCATTCCGGGTTCGACCGCCAGCCCCAGTGTATAACGGACTCGTAGACCTCGCGCCGCTATTTTGGCTTTTTTTGATGGAAAATCCGCCATGGCAAAATAAAATGCAATTTTAAAGCTAAAGACTAGTTAGTGCGCGACTGTAGCAACCGTAAAATGGATCAATTCGAAGTGGAAGATGAGTTATGTCGCAACATACACGTACACACATTTACATACATGTACATAAATGTACATATATGTACATGAAAACCACTCTCTCTGAGCATGTCACAGTACTGAGATCCTCTAGTCAATGATATCGACGGCTCAAGAAGTTGAGGCAAACGGAGGGGAGTCAGAGGGCCAGTACGACCATCTCGCGATAGGAGGAGCCGTTAGGAACGCGAAATTCAAATTGCGATAGCCTAATTTTTTGATTTTTGCAAATGAAGATCAGTATTTCTCCATTCGTCCCTTTTTAATCGTCAATAAAAACATTTTCAAGTGGAAATCAATTGAAACAAGACAAGGATATCGGTCTTCGTGTACAAATCTCTTTTTCCCCCTTCACCTTCCATTAGTCAGCCATCTTCGATTAGCCATGGAAGCAAAGATTGCGTTACAAGACGGGGGAGGAGCTATCCCTTTTATAGTCAGGGTCCTTGTTTAAGATACCCTGGACGCGGCCAAGGACGACGTCAACCGGAAATAAATTCGCAAGGTCTCAATTTTAATTTGCATAAGTGTCACGCCACTTGACGGCCACCACCTAAGTTGCGGCGGCGACGAAGTTCATTTTGGCGGCCTCTCAGAAAGGTGAGTCATTTTTCCGAATTCTTCCCTTAAATTAACAAGTTTTGCATAAAATTTGCAAACATTATTATAAAAGAAATAGATTCCTAAACTGTCTGGTTCATTTTTGTTTTCATAACTCAGATTTACCGAGCATGTACAGGGTTCGTACAGGTCATGGAAAACCTGGAAAGTCAAGGAATTTCATAATTTTATTTTCCAGGCCTGGAAAGTCATGAAATTCAGGTGTAGTTCATGGAAAGTCATGGAAAGTCAATATGCTGTCTATGAGTGAAAAGCAATAAGACCCAAAGTTCAAAAGTTAACTGACGAGTCCAAAAATCAGAAATAAACAGAAGCACGCAGTGTCAGAATGTTTGCAAACATTCTTTCATACTGCATTCTTGTCATGGAATCTTTCAATAGATCATGGAAAAATTCATGGAAAGTCATGGAATTTTAGCAGGTCCAAATTGTACGAACCCTGATATAGAGGCTTTTTGTGTGAACGTCAAGTCTTCAGAAAGGAATCCGAAAAGCAGGTAAATCTGGGTAACTTTCCTCGGACAGTATTGCTCTATTTTTCATTTTAACCTTCATTTTTATCATGTAAAATTAATCAGTGGCAGTTTAGGACCGCTTTAGAAAACGAATTTGCATTATTTATATTATTTTGCGCCATCTTTCTTCGACTCGTGTTTGTTTTAATAAAAATGGCGCCAGAGATTTGATTGAAATTCTACTTTCTCTTCCTTTAGAAATGATGTCGGCCAAATAAGAGCCTGTTAAAAGCTCTCGGGCCTTCTTAAAGGACGTCATAGCAGCAAAACCGCCTGATTCCAGCAGTTACTCTCTGACTGAATGTGTTTGTTGTTATGTGTTTCGGTGACCGCTTCCACAACGCCAATCTTAAGGCTCGTATTTCCCGCGCAAAGGAGGCGGTCTCGACCCATGCCCTCTCGGATGTGACCGCGTTCTTAGAGGCAGCTGCGTCCAGTATCTTAAGGAGGCTCGAAAGAGTTTTTTTTTACCGCACGGAGAATGGATTCCAAGATACACGCAAGCTAAGTACTCGCGAGAGAAATAAGCGATAGCGCGCGCGATCAGATCTGCGGGCGAGTTGTAAACAAACATGGCCGCCATGAGCGTTTCAAAATTTCCGGCACCTCTATTGTTTCCAGCGGAAGTGGTTGTTTGAGAAACAAAAATGGTGAGTTTACTTCTTGAAAGCAGGTAGGAAAATGTTTGGATGGCAGGATTCTTGCCGAAAGTGGTAAAAAAAATGTTATTTAACGAGCGAAAGGAGGATGGTGAAGTGGACACCCCATCAATAAAGTCGCGTCGAAAGCATTCGGTACTCGGTAGATCTTACTTTGTTCCGCGAAAAATTTAAGTGGATACCTCTGAGTGCCACGATTTGTTTCGAATTGAATTTGATTCCCAATAAAATGAAATGACCGAAAACTTTCCTAAACAACTCACTGGAAGATGAAAAGGAAAATGAAATCATTGTTGGATCCAGGATTGTAAACATTGACAGTTTTATTAATGGAAATGGAGAACTGTAAATGTTGCCATAAAAATAAACATAATTCTCAGTAAACAAGAGATCGTAAAAATGTAGGTGATACTTTAGTTCTAACTCAACCACAGACGGTAAAATTAAAATAAAATATTCATCTTTAACTTGTGAAAAAGATTGTTGATATTTCCCTTGATAAACTGTAAATTACAATTTCGAAAATGCAAACTCGCATTTGTCAAGAAAGGATTGCAAAATTAGTTTTGTTTTCCAATTAAACGGAATAATTAAAGTTCACGGTTATGACAATAGCAAAGAGAAAAAAATAAAAATTAAGCCAAGGCTTGTTGATACCTCTAGTACCTCGAAAATTATACAAACTCGCGAAATCTGTGACGACCAACAAATTGCTGATGTATATGAACCTTAATTTCCGCTGAGTTTGACGCTCGTGACAATCTGGAAGACGTCAAAGCAAATTCTTTTCAATCCAAATTGTTTTCACTCTTCCACTTCAAATTGCACATGAACAATTATATCGGTCAATCATGGAAAATGTGCATCGTCGAATGAGGCCTTCGATCAAGCTATCTTTTCAGCTCGGAACAACGATAAGATACCATCCAGACGTTCGATGGAAAGCTTCATCTTTCGACAAACATGGTCCAGAAGCTGGCAGATGCTGGTTTGTCTCATGTTACACTACAATCTCTGCACGAGAAACTCAACATTTAACGGCCTCAATGGAGTACTGGTTGGCGCCATCTGCAAAATCAACTTGTCGTCATATATCATATATTTTTCTCGAATTTTCCTCATTAGGCACTTGCCTTCTCTTGAAAGATTGACCCGAAAGCCTCGCTTTCGCGTACTCTGTAACTAATACCGCTGTAGCGTGGGCTCAACTGTAATAACAGCTATTCAATTCCTCTACAGAATTCTCTACGGAGTTTCTCTCCGGTGTTCAATTCAAACTGTCGTAACGGTAAACAGTCTGAGTCTCAAGTGATGACTCACTTTTCAGGAATGTGTAAAATCAAAAAACAATGTGAATCCATCTTCAGGATGAACGATTTTTTCCGCGCTGAGGCCATCCGTCGATTAATCGCGCAGACACGGACTCATCTTCGCGAAAATGAGCCCTTGAGTCAGCGGTATCGTTTAAAACGCGTGACCTGATATAAAGTGTGAGCTAAAATTGCAAAAACCGGAAATAAAGCTTGCTAAGTTGATGAACTAATATCTCAAAAATTAGTTCGGAGACCTACCCTGATTTTTTGTGTACAAGTGAATTTCATCATTACGCGTTCCTGTAGAAAATTTTTAAAAAAATTATCTGGTGGAAATATTTTTACAATTTAAAACAGCATTTTCCCAAATAATTCAAGTTCTACTAAATAGTTTTTTTTAATATCACGCATACAGGTAGAAGATGTGATGATGTTTAAGAAATTTGAAGAAAAAAACTAGGTCACCCACTTGGTTTTTGAGATATCTTTCAAAAACTTAGTTTCAGAGGGTCTTAACTAGCTTTTAGCCTCCCGGTTAGCTCAATGGATAGAGCGCTGGACTGTTGTGCGGGAGGTCGAGGGTTCGAGCCCCGGCCGGACCAACACTCAAGGTCTTAAAATAGTTGAGAAGAATCTGCTACCTTTCTATAACATCAAAAATGGTTAGATATTCTAGTCTTCTCGGATAGGGACGAATAAATGGAGGTCCCGCCTCCTGCAGGTTGGGGTAGGAGACCTTAATCTCCCACACACGAGATTACTGTGTGATGGATGTCCTCCCCTGGGGTGGGATGGGTGGGAAGGTGAGATCGATAGACTGAAGCGGCTGCCAGAGGCGCCTGATAGGCTGACGTCTGTTCTCAACCTTACACTGCACCCGTAATTCAGCCTCTGGGCTGCAAGTGGTCAGATATAAACTATATTCATATTCACTACTGTACTGTTGCCATGGCAACAGATAATGCCTGACGAACCCCCTTAAAAGATTGCCCTAACATAGTGTTATGCGAGGTTCATATATTTTGAACGGCGGTATTAGATACGTTTCATGCACGATCCTCGCAGTAGAGAGCGCTATTTATGCAATAGCGAAAATCAGACCTGAAATACATCAGGCCTGTACGGGATTGGAACCACTGAACTCTGCGATACTAGTGCAGCGCTCTACCAATTGAGCTAACAAGCCAACTGGTTCAAAATATATGAAGTTTATATATATATTGTATCTGATTTATCATCACGGGTTTATTACGAATCAACCTAACGGCCCGCTCCCAGTTGGCTTGTTAGCTCAATTGGTAGAGCGCTGCACTAGTATCGCAGAGGTCAGTGATTCGAATCCCGTACAGGCCTGATTTTTTTCAGGTCTGATTTTCGCTATTGCATAAATAGCGCTATCTACTGGGAGGATCGTGCATCAAACGTATAGTGTTATGCATATGTCAAGTCATTATCCTGATGATAAGTTTGACAGTCCTGATATCTTTTGCTGATTGGCACTTGCTGTTAATTGTGGAAAACCCTATCGAGCCTCCTTCAGGTCCCTAATATAAAGTCGTCCAATCAGAAAGGGGCAATCAGAGTAACGGTTTCTGGCTGGCACATGAGAATCTTGCTACGCATCCCAGGCGCTCAAATATTGTGGGATTTTGATTTTTTTCGAGGGCTAGCTCCGGTCCGTTTGGATGGATTTTCGATTGGAAGGTACGAGGAGAATCGTGCATCTTTTGACCTAAATGCTGCGAAGTTTGAAAGCGAAGCAATGCGATTTTCACGGGGAAAATCGCTCGGGAGCCTAGACTCTTTCAAAACAAGGCTTCCACCCTTGTCTTTCTTTTATTCATTACATTAACGACGAACTCAGACTTACCCAAAATCGCTCGAAAAAAACATTTTTGAGGCAAAAGGACAACTATACACCACAGGTAAAGTAATTAAACGTTTATTTATCAATTATTTATGTAAATAGTCAGCAATATATCACTATAAGCGAGGCAAACGGTAAATCTGGTACATTCACTATATAAAACAACAGTCTGCTACACAGACAGATTCTATGGGCCCCTTGTGCTGTGACAGTCGTAGTGGTTCGGCTGAAAACTCAGCCAACTTGCTTGGCATCCTTGGCTGTTTTTCTAAAAACTCATGGCTGTAGGTGGATATTGAACCGGATTGGCGTGACGTGTTAGCTCGAAGAGTTTTTTTTCTGGGCCGTGTTCACCGGATTTTCTCGCTTTCGCGTTGTCGGGAGCGAAAGAAGTTTTTCATGCCTCTCCAAGAAGTTACAGTTCAGTTCAAAACAAGAAAGAACCGCAGGCTCACTTTGAGAAACGTTTTTTTGTCTCTGGTTCTTTAAAAGGTGACTGGTTTTGAAAACATTTTAAATTGACTCAGAAACCAAACTTTGTAACGATTTGACGATAGTTGTTATACTTACGTAGATGCGAAACAATTTCCCTTAGCCTCGTTTTCAACTCGCATTTCCACACTAAATACCTCGCTTCGTTTACCAATCAGAATGCGAGACTGTATTCAATGATGCGATTCTCTTTAAAATTAAATATGTTCGAATATACCGATGAAAACAGACGCCCTACTCTAGCTTACGGAATGCGATATTGTAAACAATTTCGCCATGGGAAATGGATGAGAATTTGAAAGGAAAGCAGGGATAAAAACCAGTCTGTCGTCGTTAGCTATGCAAGGCTAGCTTATTGTATTGATTTCCTGATCGAACACGGTGCTAACTGCTAAAATGTGCCTGGAATTCCGGAGTTAACCACAGGTTACCTAATTTAGATTATGTCGTGACGTAATTGCCGCTGTTACGATTTTCACAAAGTTCAGCCTGGTTTTTCCGTGCGGAAATGAAAAGCCCCAAATTAAGTTTTGTATCCTCAAAAATAACGCTATTTCTACTTATCATGAGCTTAACCTGAACCGATTCTGAAGTATACCGGATGGGAAAATGATAATTGAAAATTTGCTACGAAATGCGATACAAGGATTTTGAAATATTGGTGATTTTCAAAAGCGTTCCGTGAGCTTCAAATTAAATGAAATGGTCCCGTTTTACACTTCATCCATACCTCTCTCCTTCCTATGCAAATTTTTTAAAATTGATTTGAACTTGTTTTCTTTTGCGCTTTTCACGAGCAAAGTTCATTTACCTTTTATCGGGGCATTGATTTCGTCCAATTTACGGCTACCGGCGCTCGTTTCAGTTTTCATGAATTTTCTAGGATAAAGAAGCAATTCTGAAAAAAAAAACCTTACCACGTTTCTATGTTCACTATAAGGTGTCTCTGGGATAAATATGAAGATTTTCAATTTTTCGACCATGTGCCACATTTTTCGATTTTCACTCGGTCAATTTACAAATTAAAGCCGCTCTTAATTTGCTTCTCACACTGATTAGAAGAATCCTACGATTGGAGTTCAATTTTTGAGTTTTTATGCCTTTATGCGATGGATTACGCAGAACTTGATGACATAGTAGCTCTAAGTCCCCAGTGCTGTTTAAAAACAAGCCGGGGGTTATTAGCTCACCAATCAGAAGCAAGGGTGCAATTTGTGTCCAAGTATCGGATGAGGAGTTCGAGTAGTGTTCTCCTCATAAACTCAGAGCCGATTGTGAAGAGGCAGATAAAATTTTATAAGCATGAGGGATTACGCCATAATCTTGATCGGGAAGCGTTGGATAAGTAATAGTAAATGATCTCGAATTCTCTGGAGAAAGAATATCATAACATTTTCGGAAAACATTTTAAACGATACGTATTTTCAAGAAGTGGTTTACTTTATTCAGTCTTGTTTGACTGAAGATTTAAGGCTGAATGAAAGCGATATCCTAATTTCGGACCTAACGCTACACAATGATTTGTTGTTCAGTAAAGGTTGTGAATGTGCAGCCGACTGAGCTTAAATAACACACAAAGCACATGCTCGCTCAAGATTTTTTGAAGGAAAAAGTTTGTAGTTTATTTGAAATCATTTGTATTGAGTTTAAACACGGCCATCTCGCTTAGTTTACTAATTTTGAAAGTCGATCATCGGGAAAGGTTGCATCATTTTGTGTTTCTATGTAGGTTTTTTAGAATATTTGCTCTTGTGAGCCTGAAAATCAAATTGACATCAACTTTTCAAAATTTGAGAGTTATAAATCTTGGGGAAAAACTGTTCATATTTACCACGGAAGTGGGTTGTTCGCATCCTTGCTCGCTAAAGAATGAATGAGTTACTTGTTGAGTGTTGATTGAATCTCCGCTGGCTTTCTCTAATTAATTTAAAGAGCACTTTTATGTTAAAGTTAAATAGTTGGCTGCAAGTAAGTTGAGTAGCTCTGCTCTGAACTGCGTACGGATTGACGTACCTGTTAAATTGCTTAAACTTGCAGAGCGAACACAGTACTTCAAACAACGATTATATGCATTTGCATTCCTTTTCTGAATATAATTGTGGTCAGATTTCCAAACTGTGGTCGAATTTGGTCTAAAAACTGCAATTTCACAACGTACTAGTATCGATCGCGATAAAAGGTTTCACTCAATAAATAATCACGGAAGACAGACAGCTCCATAATGAGAATTAAATTGTGATTGGCTGGTCTAGTGCTTTAAACAGGAAAAACCCAGCTCTTCGAGACTTAATCATAATCCCTTCTAGTTTGAACTTAATAGGTTTTGTTCTACATCAATCTTATTTATAAGCTGATCAAAACTTTCGGCACAGAAAAAACTTTAAGTTGATCATTCAAATTTTGGAAAAACTTTTAGCAAGAAAGGCTTGCATTGAGAAAGAAAACAAAATCTTTACAGGATTCAAGTATATCGCTGGTTTTTGCTTTCATCTTGTTTTCAGTCATAAATTGTACCTTTAAGACTTATTTTAAATCAGTTTGATTCTTGAATATTGGAGAGAATTAAAAATGAACGCGAACTCGACCGCCTGCCAAGCTCGATATAAACCATCTGGTGGAAAAGGTCCTAGAGTATAACGAGCAAAGGGCCATCGCCCGAAAACGAATCAAACCGTAACAATAGGCAAGGTTTGTATGACAGAGCTGGCTAGCTTAGTATACCTAATTTTTTTTCATTTATTAGTAATAGGTATTACTGACCGTCAAACTGTTCTTTGTAACTTCAGTTAGATTAACTTGAAATTCATTTGAATTTTCCTTCTTTTTAAATCAGTGAACTCTGTATTGAGTTTGTTTCAATTGCATGCGTGCGTGCATTTATAAAAAAATGTGCAGGCTTTTGTTCAAACTTTCAGTGTTAGCTCTAGTGTGCAACCGCAGTTCGTCTCTATTTTGTTTACGTTTGTGTGCAAGATCAAAAGAGAATCATACACTCCCAACTGAATAATTGAGGACACCGTATCTTTTTACACAGAACTCTGGACTTTAACAAACTGGAGACTCTTCCAAGCGATCTGTTCAAGCGCTTCAAGTTAATTGACCTGTAAGTTATTCGTTCTGAAGCTTAATATAGTTGACTGCCGCTGACTTGGATCGATTCTCCTTTCTATATGGTCTTTTTATTTAAAACTGAGTCTCACGAACGAATCAAACCTTTTTTAATTTAAATAGGAACGACTATTAATTAATGAATAACTGAATTTGACAAACATCAGGCACTTACGGAAATCCTCTCGTGCAAAAATAGTTAACAATTAGGGGGAAAGAGACACGCCTCACAAACACTCTTTTCCTTTGGATGACAAATGAATGACATATCACTTAGACATATGACAATTTATTAAAAAATAATCCCATAATCACCTCAGGTTTGAATCTGTTTATGTTCTCTGCTTATCGAGAACTGCCATTATCGACTTTAATTTGGCTCGCAGCCTTTAAAACGATTTTTCTAATAATATACCTGGAAATGTCTCAGTTGAGGGAACCCTACAAGGAATATTATGGTGATATGGCCTGTTAAACTCAAGAATAGCAATGAATGAGTATATTTAAGCGCAGTCAATGGTGGGGTAAACAAAAAAGAGAGATGTTAAAGACTTCATTGAGTACATGTTGATTTGAATTCTAGAACAAACCTTAGGCAAAAAGCTACGCATCTCCCAATTTTTAGTCAGTACAAGGAGTGAAAATCTTTCTAAATGCTAATGGACATTTAACTTTAATGCGTTTTACAGGTGGCTGGGAAACAACAACTTAAAAAACTTATCTGAAGATCTCTTCACAGGGCAAGATCAATTAAAATATTTGTGAGTAGCAATTATTTAGCACTTTTTCAAACACACATTTGGGAAGTTACTTTCTCTCATTTGTTTCTGACGGAATAACAAATGTTAGTAACAAATGTTAGTGGCGTGAAAATGATATCATTTGAAAACTTTTAGTTTAGTGTCTAAAGTTTAATCATTTAAATACATGACGTTTATGGACTTATGTACAATGGAAGGCGTATGAGCGAGTACGAACCTGCTAGTTACATGTTTGTGCCTGTGCATTTCTGGGTGCTTTTGCGAAGGTGCTAATTGCATCGGTTGTGCGACACATTCTTTAACATATCTAAGCATGACCCGCACTACAGAAATTAAAAACAGTTCAGTATGGAAATCTCGAACAAGTTACACACTGTATCTTACGGGCTCAGGTATCAAGCGTTGTGACCAAGAGTTGATCAAGGGGAAGAACAAAGGTGTTTAACACAATGGTTCTACCAATTAATTATCAGTGCTTACTTAGAGAGAGTAGTGTCCTGTGGCACGTTACTTCGTGCGCATGTACAACTGAGATTACCTCAGATGGACCTAGAGGTTTTTGGAAACGCCATGTTGTTTGACGAAAACCACTTGTTGTATATTTGATGACCAAATCAAAAAATTAGGAAGTTAGAACCGGAGAGTAGCTTTTGAGATTATTTCAAAATTTCCGGTGACATGGTGGAAAATAAACTAAGCGTGTAAACACCATAGCGAAGCTGATGGTGACCCGTGAAACATAAACAATAGGTGGAGGGGTCTTTTCGGGGGAATAGTTTCCACATTTATTCTTTAACTTGAACAACAATTTTACGCGTTAATTCAGACTGAAACCAGCAAATCGCGCCAAAAAATGTTGATGATGGTGGAGATTTAAACCACGGTTAGATAATCAGAGAAATCTCCACGCTCGGTTGATCTACACATCGTGATAAGCTCCCCGAACTAAACTTTAATTAGCGCATGATTACCTTGGTGCATCGTCGTGCTAAAAGTACAGAATACAATGAAGAAACTCAGCTTAGTGAAGGAAACATGAAAAGACGAGAAAGTAAAATTCACGATGGACAGACCTACGCCTAAGCCCAGCGTTTTGCTGTCGATTAAAAACACGCCGTGCAGATTCGTAGGGGAGTTTACATGTCGATGTGTAAATTCGGTGATCCCGTCCACGAGAACAGTATTGAGTTATGAATCGTTCTTAATCGGAAAGGCGGTAGAAGGGTGTAGGAAATAGCTGTTAAATTAAAACCGGTTACATTACATTTGACATCTTTCTCTGATGAGAGAGTTTGCAAGGTTAGATAATGAGCAGATAATCTGTAATGACGGCCGGTTATTCTGAGCGAGAGCGAGAGTTAAAAAAAGAGTTATTTTTCAGAGTATTATTAATGGCTTGGTGTATTCAAAATAAATGGTTACAGACAAAACATGAACTATGAGGAATGACAAACTGATCCTCGTGGATTTAAGCAATTGCGGAGAGTAATACCCAGTCCAATATAGAATTCTATTTTTCAGTCTCCACTTTCTGCATTCTCCTCATTTGCATTTTCTTTTTTCTGTGAGAATCAATTCGTATCCCATCGCCGATTTGTTACGATGAAAACTCTCGTTTAACATAATTAAAGTTTCGTCCGGTCAGATCATTTTTATCGTGTCTCAATGTAGGCGGTTGAGAGGGAACCGGCTGGAAAAGTTGCCTGGAAACCTTCTACAAGAAATGTCCGCCTTGGAAGAAGTGTAAGTACAAATGTTGCGATTTTTTCCCCGAGATTTTTTGTCAATATTGATATTCTTTTCCTCTGCATGTCATTCGTATGTGATCTATCGTTCTCACTGAGTCGTTCAAGATATGGTTTTGAAAACCTCTCGCTCTTGATTTATTGATCGTAGCCAGTAGTCAAAAGTTCGGTCACGGAGTTTGATCAGTTGTTGAGTGGGTGATTCAGAAACAGGACGTTCCAAAATTATAGAATTGCAGAATGAAGCACTACTTTCGTTGCAAACAAAAACTTACTGCTCTCGGAAATGAAAAGTTGCACTTTCTTTCCTTTGCAGTAAGATAGATAGCTTTAGATAGATAGATAGATAGATAGATAGATAGATAGTTTTATTAGGAAGTAAAATCATTGCAGCTTCCGGGCCGGCTGAAATACGACTTACTTTATAATGGGAATAAATTATCTCTTACTCTAAGATAACTACAATAAGAGCCGCAAAGTGTAATCTACAATAAAATACAATAAGAGAGGTATCAAAACCAAAATACAAATAAATAAGATAGCTACTAATAATTAAAACTGTTCGCCATGATAAAGGTGTTTTTGAACCTAGTTGTCTTACAAATCGGTAGCTTGAAGTATCTCTGGCTACGGGTGCGATAGGTGGACTCGTTGCGTGGAGGCAGCAGATCATGGAGCTTGTGGTTTTCGTCCCTTACAATCTGATCAAATAGAGCATCACACAAGATCTCCCTCCTCTCGTACAGTGACGCAATGTCAAGAGCTACTAGAGCCTCAGCGTAGGATAAGTCAGGTTGAATCGTCCGCAAAGCCCGTTTTTGCAACCTTTCCATTTCATTGGACAGATATTGCGGCAAAGAATGATGAAAAACTGGGCACGCATATTCTAATACAGTGCGTATACATGTTGTATAGAAAAGTAGCATATCCTCAGATGGAACTTTAGCACGCTTTAGCTGTTTTAGGAAGTACAGACACTTCGCAGCCTTTTTGCATATAGATTCTACATGTGCATTCCACCTGAGGTTGTCCGAGACTATCACTTCGAACAACCTTGCGGATGAAACAACTTCGATTTGCTTGTCATTGATAGTAATATGATCAAACAGACTACATGATCTGGAGAATGATATTCTCAGTTCTTTACATTTAGACTCATTGAATTGGAAGCCATCAACTTCTGACTGTCTTACAAGTTCATTTACACGTAATTGCATGTAGCTAGACTCATTCTTCAATACTGATTCGACAGGAGTGGTGTCATCAACGTATTTCCAAATAATTGTGTCTGCAATAGAAAGATTATTTATCATGATAAGGAACAGCCAAGGGCCCAATTTCGTCCCCTGTGGCACCCCTGCAGGAACAGCTTCCCACTCCGAGAAGCAATCGCGGCTCAGTTTTATCCTTTGCTTACGGTTCGTTAAAAATTCCATGATCCAGCACAAAATCGGCCTTCGAATATCGTAGGAGGAGAGCTTCCACGTCAGAACATGATGGTCACAAATTAGGTGACAAATTACTCCTTAATTTTGGCACAAAATTTCAGCGTTAATTTTTAATTTCACATGTGAAATTACAAAATTGTCATGGTAACATCTCTTGTATCTCGATCAGAGCCAAGATGGCGTCGAGATTTAAAAAGGTGACCCTTGAAGAAGTTACGAAATTAAAAGAAACGGCCGAAAATTATTAACAGGCACGAAGAATTCGAAAGGTATTTTTTGTGAAGAAACTCAGAAAATTACGAACTTAACAATAATGAATGCTTTAAACGAAAACTGTATCCTTCTTCATGTTCTCGGTTTTCGATAGAATAAATCAGTAAAAACAATTAATTACGGTTGTGAACGTAATTTGTCACCCACGATATTAAAAGGTAATCAAATGGTTTCCTCATAAAATTATGAAATAATTTCACTTGCGTTTTCTCAAAATTCTGATAATTTCCCTCGCCTAAAGGCTTATCAGAATTTTGACAAAACGCGCTTGAGATTATTTCCTAAGTTCACTCGTCGCCATTTGATTACACTTACTAATTGTGCATATTAAAAGAGACTTGAAAAAGTCAAATCGTATATTTCATGAGAACGGTAGGGTTTTTTCTGGTTCACGTGACATTGGGTGTGTCCAGATGACTTCACCAGTGGGCTTGCACTCACTTCCTTAGACAGTTGTCCAAATCTAGTCCAATGGCCAAAAAAAAAAAAGAAAACTTAGAGTTATAGCCAACTGAATTTACCTTCTACCCTATTCAACAAGCAAACAATTAATGGAAGGAAAGATGAAAGCTTAATGCTTCCATCTTTCCTCGCCAATAGAGGACTCAGAAAAATACTATGGAACTCACAAATCATCCGCCTGTCTTATGATTTTGATGAACCATCAAATAAGGTGTATTTATATAGTAAACGCAATGAAAACCAAGAAAAACTGGACCGTTAAATTTAATTTTTTTTCAGAGAGGGGGCCTCAATTAAAAAATTATGAGCCGGTAATAAGATTTAGAAACTGATGTGAAGACTTTTTCACAGGTTCAACCCATAGGCCCTTATCGATTGTGCTAGCTTAAGTTTTGGCATGATTTAGAAAAACCAGTATAATCTTTGCACTTTTTCTAAAAGTAGCACTTCTAATATAATCGGCATATCTTTTTTTTTTTTTTTTTAAGGAAACGTTACCAGAGTCGTAACTTGCTTGGTCAGAGTCTAAGATTGACTATTTTCAAGTTCATAGTTCAGTATATTTTCATTCGTCTGGGGGAGGGGAGGTAGGTTACCGCAATACTGCGTCGTTATTCGTCTAGAGGACTGGGCAAACCGGAAATAAATATTGCGTCGGTCCCAGTTCCCGCTTCCACAGGCAACAAAATGGCGTCGAGTAACTTAGAAGGAGAACGGCTGCCTGAGAGGAAATGGTTTTTGGATTAGTTTTGTGTTTTTATTTCATTTTATTTTTTAGCATACATTAAGGAAAAGTAGTATAATTTTCAAAAAGGAGCATAATTTGGAAAAATATCGGGCACTGCTAGTAGCATAATAAGCTACTTTTACTAGCACAATCGATAAGGGGCTATCAACCCAAAATCTCCCAATGTGTTTCTTTCTAATGTATGAACGTAATATTTGTTACTTATGTAACGATTACTGTAGCTGAATAATGAACTGCAACTACCTAAGTTCTATCAGATCAGAATTTCGGCAGAAAAACAGTCATTCAAGATACAAAATGTCAGAGTCGCACATGGTGATAATAGGCCTCCCTCTTGGAAATGGACTTTGTCAACTGAATCTTTGTCTGTTTGTTTATTTTTTCCTAACTGGCAATCATCTCATTCTCCAAACACGTTCTTTAGGGACTTGTCCTACAATCAGTTGCAGAGTTTGCCTCGAGGGATACTAAGCAGTAATACCAACCTAAAAGTACTGTAAGTAGGACTTTCCGTTGTTCGAAAAAGGTTTACCGGTCAGATATTAACATTAATAGTTGGTGGTCCAAAATTAGTCGAAAATATCACTTATATCTAGCTTTTTCGAATTAAGCCTCGTTTGGAAATTAACGATTGAGAGTAAAGTAGTGGTCAAGTGATAGATGTCATAATACAATGAAGTGTCTCCCTGCCATTTTTGTCTTAACAGAAGGTCTCTCAGCATTATACATGGAATAAATATGTCCTTTGAGTCCAGATGCTGCATATTGGAGATTCCTGGTCATATTTAATATTTTCAGAGACACAAAAAAAAAAGCTTTTAATTTACTGACTTGGTAAAAAAATAACTAGTATTGTACTATCAGGCAGCTAGCCGATTTTGGCTCCTGTCCAGCACATGAAATACGTTAAGGAGTGGGACTGTCCCATTTTTTTAAGTAGAATTTATGTTCTTAAATGTTAGCTTACTATATGTCTCAATAAACACTCTAAGGGATTTGTCAAACAACAAAATTCAGCGTCTTCCCGAAGATGTTTTTGGCAACCTTACTCGGATGAAAAGGCTGTAAGTGGCATTTTGTACAGCGAGTGAAACCGTGCGTTTTTTATGTTGAGCTTTCAGTAAAACCTTTTCGTTGTGGCCATTCCTAATAGCATGCTAAAATTGTTCGACAATTGCAATTCACATATCAAGGTAAACTGCCCCATACGCTTCACTAGCTTCAGTATATAACAGGGTAGAGAGAGATTGGAACACCTCTCCACCCCGGTATATAATGCTAACTTTAGTGGATTTGGTCATTAACAGCAGTTAAAAGAAAATATAAATTAAATAAAATATTTCGACTGCTTCGCTCAGTGTTTTTTCCAGTTTACTGGACACTAAATGTTTTCTCTGGCCAAGCGATCGGGGAAGGTTTAAAACGTTACGTTTAATTCCCACAAGTTTGATTTGCGATATGAGCAACACTTTGAATTCATAGCTTCGATGCACCAATACGGAGAAGCGAATTCATATCATTATATGCAAACGACCATTTAAACAGCGGGAGTACAAATGCCACCTTTTTTTCACATTCTCAAGTTTAGGAACAAAAGGTTTAGGTATTCAGCTAAGATGTATTACCTTGCAAATAAACAGTTAAGTTTTATCGTCAATTTACGAGGTCCCTTCTATGACATAATAAAAAGCTATCCGAGAGTCTCAAATACCAATGCAGTTGACTTATTTTTCAACTTCTTCTGTTTCTTTTTTTTAAGCTTTCTCTCCAGTAACAAACTTCAGCGTTTGCCAAAGTTAAAAAATCTCTCCGAGATAGAAACTTTGTAAGTGATTTGTGTCTGTGATAAAAACTGGTTTAGTGCGTGTTTTGTTTAATAAGCATTAATCAAAAGGATGCTTTGAAGTAGTCTACCGATTATTCTTGGGACCTAAGAAAGTTTGTTTAAGGATTTAATTTTAATCGAAAAAATATGCAGTAACTTTTAAAATTAAATAGACGCAGAAAATAAGAATTATCAAGGATCATGATTTTAAGGTAGCGCAACATATGGAGGATAGTATATGGCATTCAAATTTCTCTTGGAGTTTTAAAAAATACTTTTCAACACGAGAAGATAAATTTCGTATCTCCAAGTGGCCATGTAATATTCTATTAATTATGTAAACAGAAATAAAGAACGAAACCATTTCGCTTTAGCAGCAGAAGGTGCAATTTATGTAGCCATGGTAGCGGCGATATTTTTACTTGTGAAGATAACACGATATTCACGCTGGGAAGATATCACGTTTTCGCGCGAAAGCTCACAAGAGTCACAAGGTGTTTCATTGGTGATATATAATAGTGGTACAGAGCGTCTCGTACATTTAATTTAACGCGTAGATACCTGGAGAACAACAGCCTCGTAACCCTGTCAAAGGATCAGTTCCAAGGCTTGTCCAAATTGAAAGACCTGTAAGTAAACCCAGTAATTTTAACTGAACGAGGTGGCGAACGGAAATTATACCTAACCGCACTTGTAATAATTCGTAATCTTACAAATATCTGATCTGTAATTAAGGTTCATCAGCTGCTGTCTTATTATTTGGTTCTTTTAAAATTTCTGTTAGAGGACATGCGATTGCGAACGAAAAAACAAAACAATCATAAAAAAACTACCCTGTTACTTGAGGGACAAATAATTCTCTAACTTATGAGTAAATTGTATCCGTGGCGTAATACAAAGGGTGAACAGACCTATTCCCTCACCCCCTTTTGTTCAAGGTCTCGTTGAATTACTCAAACTAGTGTGCTTTGACAGGCTTAGACTCAGACACATTGGAGGTTACCTGAGTCACGTTAACGTTGCTCGAGTTTGAAGTTACTATAACATCCAGGATAACAACTGCCAACTCGGATCTTACTGACAAGATTTCACATGACAGAAAAAGAAGGCAATTACTAAAAGGATGTAGCAATTCTTTCCCGTACATAAAGCAGCGCGTACTCATACTCGGATTAAGTAAGGCAACCGCTAACTGCCTTCACCTAATTTTTTAAGTAGTCCCTTGCAGTGAAGTTTTTGTCTATTTTCAATCTACTTTTCAGTGTCACATAGTTCATAAGGATATTTTGTAATAAGACATGGAAAAGTCGATGAAGCCATTAAAAGTTTTTCTACAACGGAAGTTCTCTTCTAGAGTTTTCTGTACTTTAACTGATCATGATCTTTCTTCTCTGTCGTTCAAGGGCTGTTTATGAAAACAATATTGAGTACCTGCAGCCTGGAGTTTTTAAAGGATTGACAAACATGCAATCCATGTAAGTCTCTGTTTCTCATTATCATTTTTAATCTACGTTAGTGAAGCACTGAAAAACTGGGGTCATTGTGAGAGCGCAATCGTCGGCATGGTCTTCATCTCCGTCATTTGAGTAGGTTGTGTCAAAAAGTATACACGAGTGACCAAGATCGCCAGCGAATGGACACGAGTGATCACTAACAACCAAGAGTGACTACGCGTCATCAAAGTAAAGTGGTCATAAATTTGAGTGACATCATAGTTTCCTTGTCATCAGGTGACTTCATCTAAAGACCTATGATTTCACCGTAGATAACCATTTCCGGAGACTGACATATGCAAACAATGTATCACCTCCTTGATTCAAAGGGCAGGTCTCAGAGCTACTCAACTGTCAAAAATGTTATGTAATGAGCCCGTTTCCACCTAGAATGCTAAGATAGAAGAAAGAAAGTTACAGAAATTAATGGAAAAACAACGAGCTATAAATAGCAAAGCAAAAACCCTTGATATTGGACAAAAAAAGATAAAACAAAACGACAAAAAAGGAAAAACTCAAAGACAAAAGGTTGACGGAGAAGGGTGACGAGTGATTGAAACCGGTTAGAAGATTCATGTGGCGGGAAGCAGGAAGATGACACCACCCTTCCCTTCCTTTGATTACTGCATACTAGCTATTTGCTCTTGATCACGCGGAGTCACTCACGGAGAGTAGTGGTCATTCGTGGTCGCTCACTCGGGGTTACTCGTGCTCACTCTTAACCACCTGGGCCCGGTTGTTCAAAAGAGAGTTAAGGCTAAGCCCAGGGTTAAATCGGCCTAACCCTGGCTTAAATTTTAAGCGGAGGTTAGTTGCGTTGTTCAACGGAAGGTTAATACTAACCTCGGGTTAAACGATGGGTTAAATTTAATCCACCGTGCGAGCAGGGTTAGATTGTTAAACTCCTGTTAAATCAGGAATAAAGATGGTGGACTTGTTGTTTTGCGATTTACGCAGAAGGCGACCACGAGAAAGGAGATTTAGAGCCGGTACTCAGCGTGAAATCGACGGTGCTTAACTCCGGAGCTTAACTCCGGTTTCTGTAGCATGAAGCGACTAGGAGTATTTCTACTCCCCCTGGATGGGATGCCAGTCGATCGCTGGATGGTAACATTGTACGAATAGTTTATTATGGGATGCTAACCGCGGGTTAAACGCGCTTAACCCGAGGTTAGCTAACTTTTCCTCTAGCCGGGCTTCGAACAATGCGAGTTAACAGCGAGTTAACAAACTGACGGTTAGGAAATTTAACCTCCGGTTACGCCTAACCAGAGGTTAGTTTAACCTGTCTTTTGAACAACCGGGCCCTGGTTACTTGTGGTCAATCATGGTCACGTGGGCTTACTCATGGTTACTCGTGGTCACTCTTACCCACTTGGGGTCATTCGTGGCCACTCTTACCCACTTGTGGTCACTCTAGTCACTCGTGGTCACTTTTGGTCACTTGTGGTTACTCATGGTAACTCGTGGTCAATCACGACCAGCCGGGGTTACTAGTGGTCATTCGTGGTCACTCGTGGTCATTCGGTGTTACTCGTACTCACTCGCAGTCACTCATTCTGATTTCTTCTTTTAATCTAAATTTATGTTTTCATGTTTGTCATTTACGAGTTACTCTTTCATTCTATTTTCATTTGTAGGAGCTTTTATTTCAACAAAATCCGCACAGTGAGCAACGAGCAATTCAAAGATATCGCGCCAAGTATTCGATTCCTGTGAGTTTGAAAAAACTGTTTCTATTCAAGGCGTACGTGTGATTAAACTTCACCGAGAGTTAATTCCACATTCAAGTGAGACAGTGTGCTTAATTCTCGGATTAGCGTTCCCCCCCCCCTATCTTCACGGACACGTAATCCAATTGGCCGAATCATGCAAGTTGAGAGTTGCGTTATTCGAATTACCCATTGATGCTTCTACGAGTGTAAAAATAAAGATAGGTTGTTTATATCGTTAATCACGCGCGAATTTTATACTCCTAAAACAATCACATCTGACCACTGGAAAACTTTTGGGAAAAACTAAATGAGGGCTTCCTCTTAATTTAACGTCCCGTCTCAAGTAGATTACTGTAATATCGTATGTATATATATTTCTAGATATTAAGTGTGTTTTACGTACTCAGTAACGGGTTATTCTTATTAAGTTATGTTGGAAAGGAAGTCTTGGTTACTTGCTCTCTCGTCTTCTAAAATGCCCATTTTTTCCATTACTTAGGCTCCTAACTGGTTGGGTATCAACGAAACTGAGGCAAATTTGTTCTTTGACGATGGTATACCCATCCGTTCATTCCTTCTCCCTTCAATCCCAGGGAGTCTCATGAAGTGTTAAGAGTTGAAGTTTTGAGGGAAGTGAGGATTGGGTGGAGCAAAGGAAAGAAGAGAACCCAAAAGCTTGAAAATACTTAGGGTTAAAACAGCAGTATCTTTATGAAATATTGGTATTAAATTGAATCGCTTTTCCTTTAAATTGCAGTTACTTCCATTACAACCAAATGCGAGAACTACCCGACGGTTTCTTCTCGAACATGAAAAATTTGATAACAACGTAAGTCAGAAGAATATTCCCGATGTCTGGAGATGTTTAACTGAAGAATTTCATTTATCTGTATACAATAAGGCAGCATGTAGAGTATTACTATCACCCTTTCTTTGTCTTAAATTCAAATATTGTGACGAATCAAAAATTCCCATTTTTTTTCACTTTTGTGATCCATTTCAACTCTTTTTATAAACCGTAGGACTGTAGACACCAACCTGATGTGTTGCCATTTGAGGAAGGAGGACGCGGATTGCGACTTTGCTTATGTCGACAGCTTTGCAAGTTGTGAAAGGATGCTCAAAGATCGAGCTCCAAGGATTTGTCTCTGGGTTGTAGGAATTATGACATTAGTTGGTGCTGTGTTTGTGATCGTGTGGCGGTTGGTGTTTAAGGAAACAAAGGAGAAAAACAAGATACAGGCTATCATGTTGATAAATTTGGCCGGGTCTGATGGACTGATGGGTGTGTACCTGATCATTATAGGTGTGATGGATGCCAATTGGGCAGGGCAGTATTTCTTGCATGACTATTATTGGCGTTCAAGTTTGCCATGTCAGATGACAGGTTCCCTTTCCGTGTTGTCAAGCGAGGTGTCCTTGATGCTCATCTGCTTGCTCTCTGCCGATCGGCTTAAAAATATCATGTATCCCTACAGCGGAAAGTCCCTTACAATTAGGGTTACGCACCTTCTGTGCGTGTTTATCTGGATTGTTGGTGGTATAATTGCGTTTATTCCCACGGTAGGCTTCGATTACTTTGGTAGTCGCCAGAAGGGTCATCATTTTTATGGCAGATCAGTTGTTTGTCTCCCATTGCAGCTTTCTGCTGATAAGCCCTCAGGCTGGGAGTACTCTGTTGCCATGTTTGTTGGTCTAAACTTTTCCCTTGTGTTATGTGTCATTGTGGCCTACTCAATGATAATCTTTAAGTCCTGCGCATCAAATCGGCGCCTGGCTAAGCAAGGAACCGAAAGAGAGAGGAAAATGAAAGCCAAGCAGAGGGCAGCCGATCTGAGGAGGGAGGCCTCGCTCGCCAAAAGAGTGTTCTTCATCGTTCTTACCGACTGTGTCTGCTGGTTGCCTATCGTGGTGATTGGAGTGAGGTCTCTCCTGGAAAAGTCCTTCCGTGTACGTGGTGACATGGCAGTTTGGATCGCAGTCTTTGTTCTGCCGGTTAACTCTGCCATCAATCCCATTCTCTACACCTTTTCTACCCCACAGGTACACGAGGTCATTATTTGAACGGTTGAAAAGTATATCTTCGGCGATTAAGTTTAATTTTGCCATTTCTATATTCATTCGCATTCGAGGGGAAATCAAAGACTCGAAGGTTTAATATGGGGAGTGGGGAGAAAGCACTGTGTACTGATTACAACTGTGTTTTTTGTTTTTTTTTTTTCGATGTATTAAGGTTCGAGGTGTCCTCAACGCCAAACTCCGACCGTTGTGGGATTATCTGATAGCAAAACTTGGCCGAAATCAAAATGAAGGTAACCTTTAACAATTTTAACTAATCTTTCGTCATTTTGTATAGTGTTATTCCCCGTTCTTTCATTTTTTGTTTCTGTTTCATGTTATAAAGCTACGTATAAAACAGTTCTAAGAACAGATATCCCGCGTGTTTATAAATCAAATTGACCCATAAGTCAAGTGAATAAGAAATAGACAGGTATCTACATGTAATAACAAGCTTGTTTATTTCATGTTAACACTTAGTTAGACTCAGTCTCATTGAAAAATATGACTACCTCATGAGTGAACAATATGTTTGTTGCTGACGTTTTTTTCGCTTGTGTTATTATTTTGTGCCAGCTAAAGATCAGGGAATGGAAATGAGAGTTATCGAAGAAGGTACGCACTCAATTCACTTATCCACAGACTGCAAAAATTTTGAGAATGCAACATCTGGCAGCCAAAAACCAAGAACAGGACAGAATGATCAAAGAACAATGAGGAATTTATGTAGCTGAAAAAGTTCCAGCTGACTTTTTTTTCCAATTTTTTATATTCTAACGAAGGTGTAAAAAGAAATTTGACCTTTAGCTTGAAGTTTACAATCATCCATATTTTGAAACACTTTAATGACTGCAATTTTCCGTTGTACATGTATAGTAAGTTTGAATCTAATTTAATTGATTCTTGGTATGATCTAGAGAAGAAAATATCCATAGACAAAGTCACCATTGACAATATTTCTATTTTTATTAAAAAAAACAAATGGATTCCATATTGCCGTGGGTCTATTCTGAAATTGCTCACTGAAAAATGGGCTTAGAACATCACAGACACTCCGTTGCGCCCCGTGTATCATCATTGAACAGACGCATAGCAACTTAGAATTTACTTGTTTGTTCGACAGTTAAAATTCTAGAAATAATGGTTTTGATAAGGTATCAAGAGCAAATGTGGCCAAGAATCGCACACTTTCGCAATATCGTGGCAACAGGCAAAAAATCGACTCGGCTCATATTCTCAAGTTGGGTAGGCCTTACAGTGAAAGTAAGAACTGCATACTTCGTTTGGCTGAATATCAATTTATCTTCGAGAAAATCGATAATAACTGAATTCCACCAAATGCCGCTTTAGAAGCTCAACATTTTTTAGACGAATCTCGGAACGTCGCGCCACGATGAAAAGTACCAAATCTTGTAAAACAACATCAAAACATATGTTGACAGCAATTTGAGTATTTGTTGATTGTTTTGTATACACAAACTAATTGAATTTATCCGACCTTTATCTAATTTGATTAAAATAGATCAAGAGTAACCCGTTATTTAACTATGTGCTAAACAAAATTATCCACTGAAAATCTGGCTTCTGGAAGATGAAGGGTAGTTCTTTTCAATCTTCGAAGGAGTTTTAGGGGAAATGTTTCAGTGCGATTTCATTAAATTTTAAAAGTGGATGAAATGCGTTGATTAGACAGTGCCGACAGTTAGTCGAAACTGTATACATACACACGCAAACTCGATTGTTTCGCATTTCACCACAGTTTTTTCAACATAATATTCATTCATCCTTCATGTTGCTGTATCACAATAGAGGATTGCAGTTCTGAAAATTTTGCATCGCTCTCACAGTAGTGATATAACTCGGAAGAATAGTCAACCCCTCCTGATAACGATTGTTCACGGGGTTTCTCTATACCCAATTCGTTGAAAAGGGGGCTGTAATTACTTCAAGAGGTCTTTGTTTAGATATAAGTCTTCAACCGAACCGCGAACCAGGCGGAATGTTGCCGAAATGGACTTTACCGCTTTTAGAGAGACTGCCTCTCAAGGATGTTTAGAACAAGTGAGACGTGCTGAAATGGACACCTAGCTGTGTTCAAACGCTAGTCTCAAGAAAATCACGTTCCTCTGAATTTCTGATCTGGATGATATTATGGAGAGTTATCTAGTTATTTTAAATAATATTTGCCATTTTGACCCCAACTTACGTGAAAACGAACCTGAAGTACCTCAGTTGGCTAAGAATTACTTTTTACTTTCTTTTCTATAACGTTCCTCTATATATCAAAGAAACTTATTATTAAGAACTCGTGGAAACCTAGAGAAAAAGTATTTAAAACGTAGAATTGTTCTGTTTTGGCCTCCTTAAATCACGAGCATGGTGGTATTTATCCTCTGTTCCTCCATCCGTTTGTTCACTTAGGTTCTGCACAGTTAATTGCTCAGCTTCAGCAGATGCATCTCGATGCAAGCAAAGTCAATGACAAGACAGACCTAAAAACTGAGTTGAAGAAAATTGCTTCAGACAAGGGCTTCAGAATCGTCGACAATGAAGGTTCAGGAGATTGCATGTTCTATGCTTTGTCAGATCAACTGGAAATTGCTTTGAGAATCAAAATCAAGCATGACGAATTAAGACAATTACTGGTCCAATACCTCAGAAAAAACCCTAAATTAGTAAGTTGATGTCTTGCACTCTGTGTTCACCTCTGTTACTTTAGGAGCACCATAAAGGTTGGATCCACATGTGGGCAAACTGGTCAACACATCACTACTCGTTCTGTAGGGGATAATAAGGATCACAAATACCTTGAAATCATCGTTTAGTATAAACCACACCGCGCGCTCCTTGTGATTGGTGAAAGTGGTGGATAATTACCTTGCCTCTTTGCCTCGGAAGATACTCACCCCTATTCACCCTTTATTTCGGAGAATAATTGTTCAATACTTCTGGATTGCTCGTAAAAAAAACGCTGTGTTGTTCAAGTGTCTTTTTTTATAGACCATGTCCGGGTCACGGAGGAATTCAAACCTCCTTGATAAAATGAAAGGGCTCTGTCTTGATGAGAAAGCAGCCGACCCGAGGTTTTTTTTTAAAGTACTTCGCACTTGAATCTCCCCTAGAAGGGACAATCCTAATTGGATAACCTTGACTCTGGGTAAGGTGGACATTAGATATACGATGTTTCGCAGGGCAAACTCAGGAGTTGAGACTGCTACATCCAATGCAGATCCTTGTGATCATTACTCTGATATGTTATTATCCGTTCTTACTGTTGTTTAGTATCTGTTATTTTACTCATTCGATGACTCCTTCCAATGTACTCAACCTGGTCCAGTGTACCATTAACTTTACTCTCCAAGTTTCGTTCTCTATTTTACTTTTCTCACAGCCGAATGGAACAGATCTGTTTCACTTCGTCCATGGACATCAATCATGGGCTGATTACTTAACGTACATGGCGCAAGATGGCGCATGGGGTGACCATGTTGTTCTATGTGCCGCAGCAAACTGCTACAAAACTTGCATTCGTGTGGTCAGCAGTCTTAACGCTTCTCACGATGTTATCTTACGGCCACAATGCCCTGTTGACAAAGGCAAGACACTTTTGTTGGGACACGTCCCTGAAGCACACTATGTCAGCCTTTACTCCACACAAGGTACAATTTTTTACATTACACCCAGTAAATGAGGTGTGAGTTTATAATGATATCTTGTGTAATTATCTACATCACCTAGGAGGGAGGGGGTGGCTCTATCGCTCTCTCGTATAAGCCGCCGTCAAATGATCACTGTCAATATGACGTCACATACCAACGCTGGAGGCGCTAGCTTCGTTTCAAAACAAACCAAAACGTAGGCCGTTTTTTCTGTAGGCTTTGAACAAATCGGCCTCATGAGAGGAGGTTTTATTCCTTATTTATGTAGATTTATATCTATTGCTATTTGGGGCGAATCTAATGAGTCATTTTTCTCCTCACTCCTTTTAAGTTTGAAGTTGTTGTATTTCATAGTGGTGAGCCACGATTACATACTTATCTTGTCTGCTAGTGTTGTAAAGACCTTGGTATGAGCCAAAGATTCTAGCTAATAAGCTTGCTGGCTTCTGATTATCTTTCTGCATGTGGCCCTTTATTTTAAAACGCTCTCGCTACTTCTGTGATTAATTTTTTCCGGGCTTGTATTGTAAATTGCTATTATGGCCAGAGTGTTGACTTGTGTCTTAATCCTTTTTTAGGGGCAAATGTGGCCAAAAATTGAACAGTTTCCAAATGTGGCAACAGCCGAAAAATCGATTAATCTCACTTTTTCAAGTCATGTGGGCCTTACAGTGAAACAAAGCACTGCATACCTCGTTTGGCTGAATATCGATTCAAAATTTTAGACGAACCTCGCGTGACCGATTTAAAACACTTGGACCGATGAAAGGTACCAAATCTTGAAAAACAACACTCAAATTTAGGTTCTTGATTGTTTGTAGACACAATCTAATTTTTATTAGTTTGACTACTTTTCATCATTATTTATTAAGTTTTATGTATCATCGTGGAAAAGAAAAACTTTTATTCACTATAATTTCTAAAAGTATATACAAAAATTATGATAAAATGCTTAATAATCGAAAAAAATGCGTGAAAATGTCTCGTAAAACTTTAAGAAAAGCTCATGGATACACACTTCGTTTAATAACAATGTTAATTCAAGATTATTTACAAAAAATACAATTAATAAAATTAGTATACGAAAACCACATAAACAGAGTAATCGACTGAAAGTATGGCTTTTGGAAGGCAAAGAGTAGTTATTTCAAACAATCATTATCAGGAGACTACCCTTATAAGTTATATCGCTACTTTGAGAGCGATCGATGCAAGATTTCCAGGACTGCAATCCTCTATTGTGATACATCAACAGGGAGGGTAAGAAGATATTTTGTTGGAAAAGGTGTAGTTTCGATGTAAAACGCGAAACAACCGTGTTTGCGTGTGGATATGTACATTTTCTGCTAACTGATGGCACCGTCAACAATTCACGCCGAATGATATCCCCAAAAATTCCCTCGGGGATCGAACAGAACTACATTTCGCCTTCCAAAAGCCAGATTCTCAGTCGATTATTTTTTTTAGCACATAGTTTAATCAGTAACGGGCTACTTTTGACCTATTTTTGATCTAGCTAGAAGATGATCGGATAAATTCAATTAGATTGTGTAAATAAACAATCAAGAATTGCTCAAATTGCTGTCAACCTATGTTGAATGTGGTTTTTCAAGATTTGGTACTTTTCACTGGTCCAAGTGACTGTTTTCAATTCGTGGCGCGACTCTCCAAGACTCGTGTGAAATTTTGAGCTTCAAAAGCGGCATTTTGGCGGAACTCAGCTATTATCGATTTTCTCGAAAATAAGTCGATATTCAGCCAAACAAAGTATGCAGTGATTTATTTCTCATTGAGACCTACCTAACTTTCAAATATGGGCGAAATTTATTTTTCAGCTGTTACCACCAATTGTGTGACCATTGGTAACATTCACTCTTAAAGAGAAAAGAGATATTCGGAAAAAGCAAAAGCGGGACGCAAATTACTAAGGATGGAGAAGTTACACGATACGGTTACCAAATGCAAAACGCACAACGTGGCTTATTCAACAAATCTGGCGATCTAGCGAACTAAAGCCACGAGAGAGAGCACTTTGTAATCTTATTCCCTTTTTGTGTTTTCTTTATCGAACACAGTACAAAATCTAGAAGAAATGGGGAGTGCTGTTGATAGTGAGGACGAGTTGCAGGAAGAATGGGTAGAGAGGGAACAACATGCTGGATCAGGCGAAAAAAACGAGAAACCCACTGAACCCCAGCAAGTTGAGCCTGAACAAGACGAAGAACCAAAACAAGGCCAAGATGAACTTACTGGAGAGCAGCAAGTTAAAAGAGAACAAGACGAAGAACCAAAACAAGGCAAAGACGAACCTGCTGGACAGCAGCAAGCTGAACGAGAACAAGACGAAGAACCAAAACAGGGCCAAGACGAACTTACCGAACAGCGGCAAGTTGAAAGAGAAGACGAAGAACCAAATCAAGGCCAAAACGAAACCAGCAAACAGGAGCAAGTTGAATCAAAACGAGACGAAGCACCAAACGATGAGCACAAAGAACCTAGCACAAAGCTGGAAGTTGGACCTGGTCATTTAAAGGGAAACAAAGAAGTTAGTAAACAGCAGCCAGAAGACCAAGAGCTGAAAGAAGAACATGAAGAACCTGAGCGTGAGCAAGATGAAACTGTTGAAGAAAGGCCAAAAGGGGAAGGCCAAGAATCCAAACAGCTGCGCACTTGGAAAGAAGAGGAAAAAGAACTGAAAATCGACCATGGGCTAGAGGTTGGTTCTAAAATAGACGAGAAGTCGAAAAGAAATAAAAAAGAAAGTGAACAGCAACCAGAAGAAAATGAGCAAGATGAACAAGAGCAAGAAGAGAAACATGAAGAAACCGAAAATCAGCAAGTTGATTCTAATCAAGAATGGCGAGAAAAAGACCACAAAGGTCCAAAACAGGTAGAAATTGAACAAGAGAAACCAAGAGGAGTGGATGAGGAAGTAAACCAAGTTCAACTGCAGGACAAAAAACAGCAGTCAAAGCGAGATAACGAGGACTCCCAACATCGGGGTGAAGAGTCTATGGAAGATGAATCACCACGGCACCAGCAGATTATGGACGAAGGTATGTTTTACCCGGCCTCCGTTTCCGCTAATTTCTAAAGTTTTGGGGAATTAATTTTTCGTTCATCACGTTGGGTGGAAGAAAAACTTCTTCGTTATTCCAAAACTTACTGTTATCTTTCTTTTTAAGGTAACAATGTATAGCTGAAGTGTCTTGATAATTGGTTACTTTTATTCAACAGAGCAAGACGAAGATGATATGGTGCTGGACACACGTTTGTAACCGGTAGCACTGACTTATCAAGTCCTTTTAGTTCTAATTATTGCAATAGAAGTAGAAAGATTACATACTGTTGTGTCATTTACTTAACCAAAAACATTTTCAGAAAAAATGATCGAAAAAAAATCAAAGTAACTAACTCGCACTCGTGATGTTTGTTCGGCATTGTTTGATCGTCAAGGGGTGTCCGAAAGGGAGGGAATTTGGTATGCGGAATAAGATCTCGTGAAAGCATCCTTACGGTTATATTGCGCCGCCCGTGTTGTCAGAAGTTTCCGTAACTTATATTATTCCAATATTATTAAGTTTACAAGTATTATTTACTAGGTGGTTTCTTTGTTATGATAATGCCAAGCCACTAATCGTATTTACCCCACCGCACATATGTATTAAGTGCACAGGTCAGATAATGCATGTTCATCTGCCTCATTTATTTACTCACATTAAGTTAATTTTGTTGGAGCTTGAACAAAAATGAAAGGGAAAAGTATTACAAAAGTGTAACCCAAGTGAGGATGTTTTTAGAAGTGTTAAATGTTCTTTAAGTTATTGTCAAGGCATTTAGTACCTAATTAAAAAAAAATATAATATTTCATCTCTCATGTTTCTTTTTTTGTTATCTAATAATTGAACCATCGTGGAGTTCAATAGTTTAAACACAATCTCATAGCTGAAAGGTAACTTGGAAAACATTTCAGTTGTTGAAGGACTGTTCAAAACGATTTGATTCAGATTTGCCGGTTGAATGATCAACAGACCATACGGGAAGTGAACCCCCCTAAAGAAAGGCTGAGGTTCAAACAGAGAAACGATAGTAGGAGTACGAGTAGAATGTAAAGATTTCATCAACAAGCTTTTTTGTCTCTCCTTAAATTTTAAAGGAAGATCGTGCTCTGTGGTCTCCAAGTGTCAGTCTTAATTCCCGGCTCAGTGTCGCTTCTGACTTTCCCCGTGGAGTTTCAAAAATCTTCCATTCCGCCCTAGGTACAAATAATTGGAATTAGTCTTTTAGTAATTTCTTTTTTCCGGTTATAGGTAGTTAGCACTTTAACTAGTCTCCCGTAAAATTTCTCTCTTCAATTAAATTATCAGTTAAAAAACCGTACATGTCCAATACACCAAACAGATTCTGACGGTTGTCTGATGAAACAGATAAGTCTGAACGCGAGATAGAAGCATGAGTCGGCAGACAGAAGGGCTGGAAATACTTCCAAAACACTACACTAGTCTTTTAATAATAAATAATGTTACCGTGGATGAATTGGAAATAGGTTTTACGACTGAAAGACCAAGTACGAAACTTCATTATTGGAGGTTAACTGGTGTTATACCGTTGCTATGAAATTGCTTAATTGCTTATTGTCTCGACACATTTCCTGTGGTGCTGGCAGGGAGAATTTGTGTAGCAATCAAGAGCTTCTTTAGTTGGTGATCATTTCCTTAATTCTCCTGACCTTGATGTGTGATTCAGGGATGATATTGTAAGGAGAAATTAGTAACTGGTCACTCTTGGGTTTAAAGGGTTTATGTTTGCAGAAGAGTGTGCAAACATTCAGACTGAAACAATGGAATGGGAGTTCTTAAATTGTCGTTAAATTTTGACTTAGAAAAGTCAGGTATAAAAACTTCCAAAAAAAGGAGTCAATGAAGACTTCAAAGAAGAACTCGAAAAAAAGTGTTTCATTCCAAAAAATTATACAAGCACTTCAACACAATTTGGAACACATACCTGACAAATAATTGGCTTGCGGCGGTGACAGAGCGACGTTCTTGAGGACGAGGAGAGATTCAGTGACTGAGTTTACACCTAGCAAGATCTTCCGGAGCTTGTGAAGCATTCTCGCAAGAATTTGAGCCATCTACACGGAACAGCCTTCAACGAGGCGAGTTTGGTGGAAAAATGCAGAAATCACTCAAACAGTACAAGGTAAATACGTTATGAAGTGTCATCTTCAACTCTGATTCCTCCAACAAATGAGGCGAATATTTGAACTTCAACGCGATATTTGCATTTTTAGCTTACTTTGTGTTTGCCTCCACGCGATGAGATTTCAAAAACAGTTTTTTCGGCGTAAAAGGTACTACTCTTGTTATCATACTCATTTCGTTTGTTGTGTACAATACCCCTTAATTAACCTGAAAGTATGTTCCTCACGTGCAGGTTCACGTGCACTTGTCACCGCACGTTTTGTTGACTCGTGCAACTCTTCCCGCGGCCACTCGATAGAATGCCTGACAGATTTCATGGATGTCTCTGCAAGAAGATATGCCTGGACGTAAGGTACAAAGCAAAAACGTTGAAGAATTTCAATGCCTTCTGAAGGCAAAGTCCAACATCATATCACAACCTAGTACCTCTTCGCGTCAATTGAACAATGATCGAAAGTAAAGGTGAGGATTCTGACACAAATGCAAAGAGCGCCGAGGTGAGTCTGTGTGATGTTCTATCATTTCATCGCTCGAAACGATCCTTCAAAAGCTTCAGTACCTTAAAAACCTAGCTCGCGATAAACAGGGCATGCGCGTTGCTAGGGATTTTTGGGCTGAAGTTTTTTGTTTACGAAAGCACTTTGTGGGTAAGTAAGCTATGCCTTTCTCGAGAGGTCGATTATAGAAGTAGACAAACTGACCTCAGAAAGACATCATTTGCATGTTTAATATGACCATTCAAAGTACAAAATGTGGAGTTTTAGGAAACAAACAGCATTTCCTTGTCATTTACTTTTTAATATGTAGTCAGGTATGGTGCATTTTAAAAGGGGTGCAGTGAATTACTATGGCTAACTTTGATTGCAGAAAGAGGAAAGTGGAAAAGGAGCATGCATATATTTGTCCTCAGCAAAAAGTTCAGATTCAACAACAATCATCTACAAAAAGCTGGAGTCCTTAGGGTTTGCTGTTAACAAGGAATCAAGCATTGCATCAGCTGGGAAGAAAACAAATTCATAAAGACTATCAAGTAAGTGTCATCTTTTTAAGAAGTGACTGTCTCTTTTATCGTGAGCGGCCAGACTAAGTAAATTATAAACACGTTAATTTTTTATGTACATGAAGAAATTATGCGCTTCCAATTGGCTGCAAGTGAGTGCATTTTTCATGTAACACAAATGTAGAATTATAAACAAGTGCAAAGTTGTAACACAAGACAGTGTTAAATCACAAATGGTCGTGTGTCTTGACGCTCTTTGATGCTTTTTTCATGTAAATTGCTGATAAGTAATAACATGATTTCTCATGCACTGTAGCATTAGTTAAATTAAGCACTTGAAAAGTTTTCAAAGACTACAAATTACACTTGCTTTATGTTCTCTTGTAAATTAATTTTGTTTTCTGTGAAGAATTTATTTGTGCTTGATTAACACCAAATTACTCTCACTTGAAAATGTCATTACCTGAACATGATTAATTCAAAATGCTGTAGCCTTGGATTAAATTTAAGAAATGACTAAGTCTTCTGGGCATTTCTTATGATCAACATAATGATTTACTGAAGTCCTGAGATTTTTCTCCTTTTTTGAAACAGTGTGTGAATTGGTAATTTAAAGATTTCCTATTGTGGACTGTAAACAATTAGTGATAATATAGAGGCTAATTTGCACTGCCCTTTTAAGGCTTTAAAGCCCTAAATATTTCTGAACATTGTTGTATTTCATCTTTCTTAACGTTCCAAAATTTGTCACTCTGTATTTTGTGTTACTTGCTTCGATCCCCAAAACTAATGAACATTCTCTCTCCCTTAGACAGTTATAGCCTCTATGGCTTCTTTGATGAACCCTGTTTTGTTTCAACAGATCACCAAAGGCATGTAATGAGCACACACCCATTATGTTTATTTCCTCTGGATGCAGGCTTTCAGGTAAACCTGTCCCTTTCTCCTTGGTTACTGGACCCCTGTCAGGTAAACCTGTCCCTTTCTCCTTGGTTACTTATATCACAATGGTTACTGGCCTAACCAGCCTTCCCTTATTCATTCTGACAGACTGAAACCAATTATATGAGTTCATGGAGACAGAGCCAGCCTCACTGACCAGTGCTTTAAGAACTGAGGCCCTTAAGAAATCTAAATATTGTTCAAAAGAAATCCCAAGAAAAAGAGAGTAGTCAAAAATGTATTGTTTATTGTACCTGTAATGATAGAGCTATGTCACTGAAACTCAAGAAGAAATTAAATCAGGTCAGTGATTTTCCATCCCTTCTAGTAATCCCTTAACTTACATGGGTTAATGGAGTCTGTAGCAAATGATGGGAAAATGTGGTGTATTGCTTACCTAAAACAACAACTTTACAAAGTCAGGTACATATATACAGATATATCTTAATTGCCCCTTCTGAGTCGGCTCAAAGGTTTCTCAGTCTTTTAATATGTTGATTATGATAATTATAGCTGGACATGCAAATTAATACTTTAGTAGAAAGCAATGTAACTTAAAAATATAGCTTTTTTACCAAAGGTAACTCAGCTATGAGTTTCCTAATTGACCAGTCTGAAAGATTGAACCATTTGAACTATTCTCAAAAATAAATTTGATCCTACTTTGTAAATTCTTTGCAACACTATAATGTAGTATGTTATTTTTGTGAGTTAATTAACTTACAGTAAAAGTTCTCTGTTGCAGTTGTGTCATAACTAAATTTAGAAATTACCCCTAGATTCTGTGAGATACTTGATGCAAGAGCAGTGCATTGATGAGCTTGTGTTCAAATGCTTGACACTGGAATGTGATTTGGGAAGTGCAGTAAATCGCCTGATAACACAACCAGGACAATTTGCTGGTATCTATCATGAAGCATTTGGGGAATTCATGCTAGCTTTTTTTCAGTTAAATTAAATGTCTCACATAGTCAGAGTTATAGGGAATTTTGGATGGTGTAATCTGCCTGAATTGCTCTTTAAATAGATTACCTTCCAAAAAAAAGACAAATTGAAAATCAAAGGAAAAAAACCTGGATAGTAGTCAAATTGGGATGTGTTGTGTATTTAGATCGATTGCTTACAATAACTAAGCAATGGAATTAACTGCAAGCAAATCAAACCACTAATTAACAGTTTCTTCCATATGTACTCTATAATTATTCTGTAATCTATTTACTTCTACACAAGACATACCTCAGTATAATACTCGCTCATCATATTCTGGTAACTACTACTAATCATTCTAGGCTCATTCATCATAAGAACTCTTTTTCCATTGTTGGTGCTAAAATTTGGAACAGCATTCCCGAAAGCTATCAGAAACTACCAAAGCACAATGTCATGTTCAAAAAGAATATTCAAGCATTACTGTTTGAAACTCTAGAAACTCTGGACAGTTATGCTGACACTAGTACTCTTATTTCTGAATTAAAAAAAGGCATCTTAATGACAACTCAATCATAAATTATAATTCAATTACCTCAGTATGATACTCGCTCATCATATTCTGGTAACTACTACTAATCATTCTAGGCTCATTCATCATAAGAACTCTTTTTCCATTGTTGGTGCTAAAATTTGGAACAGCATTCCCGAAAGCTATCAGAAACTACCAAAGCACAATGTCATGTTCAAAAAGAATATTCAAGCATTACTGTTTGAAACTCTAGAAACTCTGGACAGTTATGCTGACACTAGTACTCTTATTTCTGAATTAAAAAAAGGCATCTTAATAACAACTCAATCATAAATTATAATTATATCTTTCTTCACTTTTTATCTCTTTTTTTTCCTCTTTTGACAAATAATGTATTTAAAATCGACTTTTTTAATGTCTTCAATTAGTATGTCGTGTTTGTTTGTCCTTAACATTGCCCGCCTAGATTAGCTCGCTATTTGCAGGCGGTGTTTATTGTAAGTAATTGTTTTGGAAGACCTAATAAACTTGTAAACTTGTAACTTCTTCTCTAATGAATGGTGGCTCATTTTGTGAAAAATGCATGTTTGTTGTGGCTTTCAGTTTCTCCCTGGACAAACAGCCTTTTTGTGATGGACACTAAATTAATATAATCAAGCAGTGAAGCTGTGTGCATGATGATAATGTTGTTGGCAGAGCAATACACAATTTAGTCCCTTTCAGAAAATTGTAATACTTCTAATCACTTCTGAGAATTTTTTGTCATTTATAACCTAGAGTTGACTTTAATTTGACTTCATTTCCCATTCATTTTTATTTTAACTGAACATGCAATATAGCCCTTTGCACTCTGGTGAATACTTGCACACTTTGTAAATTAATAAACCAAAATATCATTCATGAATGCCAGATAATAATTTGATAGCTTTACAGGGGAGACATTGTCTGAAATTTCTTCAAAATGTTGTTGCAGTCACTCCCAAATCAAAGAGGCCTGTCACTGTAAGGAAAAGGAAATTTGACACAGCTTTTCTATCATTAAGGAACAACTACAAGGTATGATATTTGATTATTGCTATGGAACAAACTTGGTTGTCTAACTCAGTGATCTCCATTGTGTGAACTCCAATAATATCAGTCTATTATTAACTAAAACGATAAGCTGACATGTTTTTGGTCATTTATTTTTCTAAAGCTCAACATTAAATAAAAGTGATACCACTGGACTGAAAAGAAAGAAACCTAGGTCTATGGGTTTGACTTTCCTTGAACAAAAAGAACATCACTTGGACAAGGAAAAGAAAAAAAAGTCAGAAAACTAAGAGCTGCCACTCTTGAAGCATCTTTCATAAAAGTGTCTATCTAAAAGAGGGACGGTAAGGGCTGTAAGTCTGATTTTGAACTGACAGTACTTTACATGTGGCTGTTAGTTCCCAGTATCCAAGAGTGATGAGGAGAATTTATTTCCAGCTTATAATGCTCAGGCCAATAACAATATATACGATCAGCTTTTTGGTTGCCAATAAGCATCCACCACTAAGGAAGGCCCCAGAGATAGTCAAATTCTGGCCTGCTAGGGCAACTCTGTTGCATTCCCAGGCAAGCAAGACCTTAATTTGTTCAATGGCTGGCATGGGTAGAGACAGTTAAAACTCAAAGATTGCTTTTCAGTAGGCAAGTACAAGAAGAAAAAACTTAATTGTATGCTTATTCAGATGTCAACGATTTATTTGGTGCACAATATCATCCATCTGTAACCCTTTTAAGGTTGAATTTCTCCATGCCATATTGACATTTAGATCTTGGGAGAGAAAAGATTCAACTTTCTGCAGGGATCATGATACACTTTTGGAAAGCCAGTCACCATTAATTTTACAAGCCTAAAGCCAGAATTCATCATAATTTTAATCTGAAGAATGATTATTGTGATGCTACATGTGCTGTAGCAGCTGCTGCAGAATCAGTCCTTTCTTTTTTTAAAACAGCTTGTTAATTATTATGAAGAGCAGATTACAACTTTTGAGAAATGGAATGCAGGAGTTTGAATAATTATTAAATATCTACCTATCTGGTCAAATATAGAAGGCGAATTACAAAGTCATGGCACTGGTTGCGGCAGCTTGTGCCAAACTGTGATCCATATGCAGACAAGGCCACCGTATTTTAGATTGTGTGTTGCATCTTTTCACCACTCTGGAATTACCATGGTCCCCTCTTACAACAGATCAACAAGGTATGCACAGTAGTAAGAATATTATGGTATGGTCAAGTGAAAAGAGGTTAAGATACATTTGGTTATTAGTTAAACAGGTTACATTCAAGAGTCTTAAAATAATCAATGTATTCTCCCAGAGGAGACAAACCCCAAAGAGGAAGAAGAAACTGGAGAAGGAACAAGGAAGGCCAAGTTTTAATAGAAGAACAAACCTTAACCTACACAATACCACACAGCAGCATGAAATATGAATTTTTCCTTACTTATTTTGAGAAAATGAAAAGGTCTTTAGCCATCATGTGTCTCTCACTGTTATATTTCATCAAGAGTATAAGCCAGTGTTAATTTTGAAATTTTTGACATAACATTAAACTTTCTTCCCTTCAAGCCTTCTTTTGACATTTTGTTGACATTCTCACATGGGTTGAATTTTTTCTTGCAAGATCAATTTATGCTCTCCAGCTCAATTAAAGAAAATGGCTGCGACAAAAAGAATACATTATCATCTGTATCGGAAAACACCACTTGGGTGAAGAATGTCATGTAAACTTTGGCCCAATATTTAGCATTACATGTCCACTTTTCATTGCAACAGTTGTTTTGTGTTAATTATGATAAGAAAACAACCAAGCAAGCCTCTTCATATAATTTTACTTTTAAAATAGAATCATAATTCTCAACAGACCTTCTCCCATTGGGAGAGACCTTGTGGCATTCTGATCTTTTGATTATGCATTAAGAACTTGATTCACATTGTTGCTATAGATCTTTTTGCTTTGAAACGGGATTTCTCATCAATGAATAAAGTCACCATTTCCCTTGAGGAGATGGAGAAGAAAGTTATGGAAGTCCTTACAAATGAAAGAAAAGCATTTGAAAGTTGTGACGATTGCTCGTGCATGTTATCAAATACCATCATAAGACTGTAACTATTTGTGATATGTCTCGCCTCTGTGATAGAATAATTATGACTGTGAATATAGGTTGTTGATCTTTTGCATTGAAGGCAGCTCTTTGGATTCTGCTTGATATAATGTAGTTGTCCGTTGCCGTTCAGCGCTCGTTACAGAAGAAGGGATGAGCATGCAGTCACGAAAACTTGTATAACCAGAACATTTAAATTTCCAGAGAGTAAATGTCCGCTGAAACTACGTGCTTTTGAAAATTCTTAGCATTTACAGGAATCCATTTTTATTTACTTTGTGTAACAATACCAAACACAAAACTAAGTGGTAGCTTGAAGCATTGTAACGAAATGTTTTGTAAACAAAGTAGTGGGGAAATCAAAAGAGCAGGCCAATGACTACAAATTAAGGATCAATGCTGCCATCTGGGCACGGCACACGAAATCAAGTATAACGAGGACGTTAAAAAGAACGAGCGCGTTCTACACGAAATCGAGTATAACGAGCACGTCAAAAAGGACGAGCGCGTTCTACGCGAGATCGAGTATAACGAGCGCGTTGAAAGGAACGACCACGTTAACCTTAAAATCCAGTACAACGAGGACGTTAAAAAGAACGTCCTCGTTTATACGATTTCATCGTATGGTTCAACGATCTTTCGTAACATCGTGCTCGTTGTCGAAGAACGTGTTCTTAGACAACGAGCACGAATCAGATCGTTAACGATATTGATCGTTACGAATCAGATCGTTGACGATCTAATCGTCGACCTTAAATCGTGTCAACGGAGCAGAAGTACAGAACGTGGGTTCTACGAAATTCCAGTTAATATCTCGCTTTATTTTCAAATCAAAATATCTTTGTGCAATTACAGAACGTGGGTTTTATGAAATTTCAGGTCAATATTTCATTCGATTTTCCCGTCGTAATATCGTTAGATAACCCACAAAAGGAGGAAATAGAGTAAATAGGGCGGGAAAAGGAAGAATGTAGCTTACAGTATTTGATCATGATGGATGTTCTAAGCGATTATTTGGGAAAGAAAGAGAAAACCACAGTAGATAATTCTTCAAAGACCAGCATTTTATTAAACATTGATCCTTAGGTATTGATCCTTAGGCCAATTTACATCAGCACGTTTTCTTAATAAGATTTTCCCTAACAGGTTTTTTCCAAATATTGGACATGTTCACGGAACAACGCATGACGGGTAATTGCTCGACAAAACCCCTTTTGGGAAAAAAATTCAATGCTTGTTTTAAACTTGCAGAGAATTATTTCATCAATTAAACTATCAACAAAATCACTATGTCTAATTCTCTCCTTTGCGACTCTCATCGTGATTAAAAAATTGACACATGATACTTCAAAGTTATCTTTATTTAATTGTTTTCCAGCCTCAGGAGAATTTGTTTGTCATTTCCAGCAATATCCCTAAATATTGCACTTGGCGGGACTCTAACTGAGACATTTTCTCCACTATACATCCGAACGACGACACCAGCGTCTCTTTCTTGGGCAGTGAGTATGCTCTGGTTTGAAAAATAAATACAAAACATATTATATTCCTGCGTTTTATTGAAAACAACATGCAACAATCATCATAAAAAACACCCACGAGGCGCAACTTGTGACGATTAAAAGTTCTAACAGGTACGGGCATTCATCACGATCGCAATAAATTCAGAGATTCCTAGCTCAAATAAAACAAATGTTGAAGGTCTAAGTGGATAAAACGTGTCAGTTTAAGAACTGAAAATCGAGTAGTATCAACATATCAAAAGGGAGGAAATTCGTGAAATAAAGCAATCAGTAGGCATCAGAGTAGGATCAACGAAAATTACAGATTAGAGCTTACAACAAATCTTCGTCACAGCTTCTGAAATATGCAGGGCTGTATTAAATAACTGAATAGAAGGTACTGAAAATATTTGACTTTTCTGCGAATACTCCCTTTTCGACTCCGCGTGGTCCTATTTTGTCCAAACCTTCGTTTTGTGTTAGAAATCTCGCCATACATAACTCACCTCAAGCTTAAATCTAACCCAGATACAGTTGTTTACGCTTCTATGAAAAATATGGGATACTCTGATAGAAAGTAAGTCTTAATAAATTACCTGCGGAAAAGAACAATTATATTCGAAAACGGCGCATCCAACTGCTTCTATTTCTGGTGCTGGTGCTGCCGTTGCATGACCAGCTGCTGGTGGTATTACTGTTACTGGCGATGCATGCACTTATCGGTACAATTAGTTTGTATCAATGTAGAGCTTTACACTCAAATATAAGAAAAACAAACGTCGGTGAATCTTTCTCAAAAACAAAATGAATCTGGTATTCTTATTTGGTGGATTTAGGCTTGCGAGAAAAGGGTTGGATGGTGAAGCCATGGCATTAAGTTATCACAGAATGTCAGTGTTGAATAATAACAATAATAACTGTTATACCTCTTTCTGTGCATCAGCTGTTTCCTGTAACAAAATAAATACGATGTTAGCTGTAAGCTTCGTTTTGAGTAAATGGACCCTACTTCATCTGAATAGATTAATTGTAAACAAAATTCAAGTGCATTGTAGGTAATGTAATTAATCTTGATGTTAAGCAGTGACATCCTGTAGCCTTTTTCAGTTAATACTTTACCGATGCTTGTAACGCTTCATCTTGTTGGCGTCGAAGTTCTCTATGTGTCCTCTAATTATTGCCGGTCATAAATGGGGTCAGATTGGCCCCATCTCTCAAACAAGCATGTTCACCTGTTTTTTCTATTGTACTTTTCGAAACAGACATTGGTAGTGAACATTTAAAGAAGGTTAAGAAAATAATTGTTCGACAGCTTTTTTTTCTTAGGAATCACCTTTCTTTCTTAAGAATCACCTTTCTTCAGTAGCCAAGTCGGGCTACTGCTATGCACGTTCATAGCGAGTAATTAAAATCGCTTAACATGCCAGCATTTGTCTAGCCCCTTTGAAAGCTACCTGACGATTTTGCTAGCCATGTCATATTGAACGGCACAAACTGACGAAACAAATCTTCTGATATATTTAAAGTACAATGCCACTGGTTATGAATCATGAGCATTGAAAATGCTTTTAAAAAAATACCTCGTGGGGTTTACTCCCGCTAAAGTTGAAATGTTCGTCGCCAGTAGGTTTGCAATCTGACTAGAGGTGTGCCTGGTAGAGAATTGCATGTCCTTTTGCTCTCCTTTCCTGTATCAACGTTTCCATACGCGATCTTCGAGGAACTGCTTTCTTCGAGACATCCTCTTGTCGCAAGAGGACAAACGCTCTTGTAACAGATGTGTTTCTGTTTACATTATCTCGCTAACTTTGCAGCAGGGTTGAGGCCTGTGCGTCTACTTCAGATTAATCGATTGGAGCAGAAACTTGGTCTTCAGACATATTCGAATTCCTTTTGAGTACGTCTCGGCCTTGCGAACGTTTCGCACTGATCAGACGAGGAGAGGGAGGAGACTTGAGTTAATGTCAACTGAACAGCCTTTTTTTTTAAGTGCGACTAGGATATAGAGTAGTCGGAAATTCACGTGGTCGGTAGGAAGAGAAAGGAAGCTTTGTTTTTAAAATGAAATGTGACATTTGAATGAGGGAGTATGCTGATATGATAGCCTGCAGAGCAAGGGTTTTGGTTTAAGAACTTTCATTTTTCCGGAAGCTTATTGGAAGGCACCCAATTTTAGAGGTTGAAAATAGTTCGTTTGCTTTTGTTTTACGTTGCGTTTTTCACTTTTTGTTTTTTACTTTTACTGAAGTTTCACAATTCTTCCTTTTGTGCGAGAGAAGTGTTGTTTGTGACTCTCAAGGACTCAGAGGAAACTGTCATTAAATTTCCTGCCACAAAGGCGAAAGAATCCATTTTTTGTCGTCAAACCAGCTTGCATTTTCGGTTCGCCAACCACAGAACGAGTTGTCGTACTCTTCCGTTGCATTCCAACGGAAATCGGCGAAATTGCGCCATCGGTTCTTGTTGCTCCACCACCTCGAAATAACCTCACGCTGGAGAATAGCCTGTTAAAACCGGCTCGCCAAACACCCTGTTGTCTCCTCTTGCTCTTTCTCCACGGTTTCCCTGTATCTAGATAAAACCGTTGATAATTTATCCTGCTAGGAATATCCCTTGGAGGATTCTCTTTTGCCGTGGGTTTGAATTCTATGTTATCAAAAATGTCTCATTTGAATTCCTACACGGTCTTTGGAGAATACAGAGCAGTTATATTTCACGTCACTCGATATGTTTTCAGAATTAGCATACATGGATAAGCTTCACTAAAGCAGGCAGTTTCTTCAATATGAAATGTTATCAAAATTTGCAAATTTACAAAATATTATAAATATTAAGTATGTTTTAAACAACGTTCAATCTTTGACCCGAGTAATGATTCATTCACTACACCATTAAGTCCTGTTCCCCATGTTTTCTATTTCATTGACGTGTTTTACATGTCGCTATCACCCTTGCTTTGTGGTTGAATTTTTATCTGTACCTACAGAAAAGTCTTTCAATAATGGAAAAAATGTGGCATCTTGGAGGCCCTAGAGAATATTGTCCCTTCGTATACCTGACTTGCTACGTTTTTCTTACAAAAAAAAAACCCGAAACAATCTTGAACCAATGATGTACTTAAGACGTGACACTAAACTCCAGTTGTAACAAATTTGAGCTCTGGTCAATTTCTAATTATTGTTCAGATACTTCCGCTCCCCACAGATTGTCCCTGGTGTATTGTTCCTTTAATTGTGTTGTCAGCTAAATTAAGGAAGAAATAACCGGATATACAGCGAGAAGAGTTAATGTTTTGTCAAGCAAGTTTAACAATTCGTTCCAGAGCGATACTTTCTTGTTTAATTGTTAAATGTTAGCATTTTATATTACTCGGAATTCGAGCGGCTAAATCAAGTCTTATATTTACCAAAGCACCCAACTAGCAGCGAACAAAGCCTTTTTCTGACTTCTGTTATGTTGATTTTCGCTAAATTTCTGGTCGATTTTCTTTCAGAGGATTCGGTCAATTTCTCTACAAATGGGGAGGAGGCGACGTTGTGATCAAGTCTTCAGCTTGAGAATAAAGGTGAAGACAGACCGGCACGGACTACCCATGTCGCTTTCGTGGTGGCGTCGCATTATCGCCTTCAAATTGTATGAATGCTCTCACAAACGTGACTTATAGGATTTTCTTTTGTGGTCAATGATCTCATTAACCCTTTCCTGTGTGTTATATTTTACTATCGGTGTTTCGAAAACAAAATATTACAAAAACTTTGGAATATAACAGCCTTTTGCAAATTGAGAGGGCAGCCAGAAAGCATCGTAGAAAGGTCTCTTTCAGGGGTCAACTTTGCCCCAGACAATGGGCTCTTACACAAACAGAAAAGGTCACGAACGTTTATTGTCATTTGTCACACCATACCCCCGGCAGTTAAAACAGTTTACACATCCCATCAATGTGTTTGCCCTCATTACTGCCCTTTTGTCAATGATCTCATTAACGTTTTCCCGGTGTGTGTGTGCGTGTGTGCGGTATTTTACTATCGGCGTTTCGAAAACAAAATACTACAAAAATATTTGGATATGACAGCTTTTCGCAATTAAGACAACCCAACAACGCGAGAGGGCACCCAGAAAGCATCATAGAAAGGTCTCTGTCAGGTGTTAACTTTGTCTGAAAACTATCGGCTCTTACACATACAGAAAAGCCAAAAGGTCACGAACGTTTACTGTATTTTGTCCCACCACACGATAGTTAAAAATTTAAAGCACTGGAGTCTGACGTACAATCAGACCTTGCAGAAAACAGTTTTCATAAACCTCCCATCATCTTTTACAAAAAGAAAATATCCCTTCAAGACAGGCAAGTGAGAGGAAAATTGTCATTTAAAGGTGATAATGATAATACCACGCGACCATAACAGCCAGAAAGGGAACCGTGCCGTTCTGTCTTCATCTTTTTTCTCATATACCTTGAATAAGGGACCAACCAGTTAACTCTTGAGGGGGGGGGGGGGGATTTTGAAAAAAATTTCCTGCAAGCGCTTGTTGGAAGAAAACAATTGCATGCAGCCCAAATGTAACAGAAAAAAAAAGAGCACTTAGAACGGAAAAAAAATATCCTGCCCAGCAGATTGCTAGAAAAAAAATTTCTTCATGACCAGAAATCACCCACCCGCCACCCCTCAAATGTTAAATGGTCGGGCCCCTAACGCTACACTGCAAATTAAACGTAAACAATCATGCATCTTGTCGTCAGGAGAACCTATTCTTATTTACTCAGCATGTTGTTCTTCCACGTTTACGTTAGAACAAGGATGCGATCTCACGGCTGTAACGAAGAACTTCAGGGAAAGTAATGTGTGTGCGAGTGAGCCTAGTGAACTCGTTCGCAATGACCCTGTGGGTGGCAACTTTCCCTGAAATCAGCAAGAGCTTGTTCATCTGTTGTTACGAGAAAATACAGGTCAAACAATTTTCCAATTATCCAGATCTCCTTAAAAAATGAGTTCTATTGCCCGAAGACACAACTACAACAGAGTCTCCAGGCCGCGTTTAGCTCGATAGATTGCAACAGATGATTGGTCACTGTATCACATTACGTCAGAGGACATAGCTACAATAATTAATAAGGGGACATAGGTACAACGGTACAGATTATTAGGGTGTAAAAAGTGTCCCTCCCCAGTCTACTTTCGATTATCTCTCCTCGCTCCAGTATCACCTCGCTGTTAATGGCTTGTGCCGCAAAATGAAACCGTTATCCGAGCTCATCAATTTTTGCATTTGCATGGGTCAGATACAAATGGCTAGGTAACACCTGTCTTCAAAGGTAATGAACACCTAGATAAAGGAAATTATCCATCCATTTTGGTGTTATCCGTCTTTTCATCTTTGACGCAGTTTTTGGTAATTGTCTCTACCACATGCACCAGTTGAACAAATAGTTATATGTACCACTTGTGAGCCAACTCTGGTCGGCTATTTGAAGTATTGGAAATAAAGTCTTGATGGGAAACGTTCATTGGGTGTTGTATCATGAGATCTCGTTTGGGATTTCGAATTCGACACCCTAACCTACTAGACAACCATATTCTTCATTGTCTGTCATTACAAAGTATTTGCCTGACTAAGAGCCTTTTGGTTCGATGCAGACAGCGTGATAAAATTGTGATAGATTTTTTGATTGGTCTTTGATCTCTTTTTGGGCCCCTCCCTTTTCAAAAGTTTTAAAAGTAACGATGAGTCATGAGTGTCGCATGCCACTGAAGCCACTATGTGAACGATGATTTACAGTGATCTCCGTCAATGTAATTTTTCCCAGAATTCAAACCCTTGGGTGACTCCCGCCAGATGTTTTGCAGATTTCGATTTCCATGCATCAAACCAAAAACTTGAGAAAGAAAATGTTATGAAACTTATGGATGTTACTATTCACACAAATTTAATTTTCATGAACCAATGGCCTGTCTATGTATGCGTTCACTAGTTTATTCCTTTAGATGCTAAACTGAACAATAATTGGTTTATTCTGTCCCATCCAAGCTACTGTTCTTCTGTCCGATACTTTCGTTTGAAAAGTGACTCCGACAAGCTTGAAAAGTTAAGTGATAAGGCACTAAGGAACGTTTTCCATGAAATTCTGATATTCAAGTCTGAGGAGATTATGCTTCATAATAAAATAAGTTATATTATACTATTTCATTAAATATTTTTCAGTTTATTAATATTTATCTTTCAACTTTCAGAAAATGAGACGTGAAGATCATGACAAATGTCCAATTATTTTGCCAACATTTTATCAAACTACAACAACTTATATACCATAATAAAGATCTAAGTAAGGGAAACACATCGGTGTATTTATATTCTCTAAAGGTTTGAATCCACATGTGCTGGAGACGCTAAGAGATTGAAAGGTTGAGGTAGTTAGCCACTAGCCCTGATGCCAAAAAAAATTCATAAAAAAATTAGGTTTTAAGTAAAGAAGTCGCACTTTCACGTATGTGTAGACATGGCTACTTACTATATTTGTACAAGGTTTTATATCATTTGATTAAAAAGTGTAGAAATTATCGCAGTTAGGGCTAAATTTTGGGTAACGACATTAACATCTCTGGAGAATCAGGCAAAAAAAAATATCTCAAAGAAGCCCAAATTTGGTGTGTACATAGTTTGCACCATTCCCTATTCAGTGATTTTAAGTAACGTCCATTCCCTCTAATTTTAGAAATCTAACGTAAAGCAAAAAATCCTTGGTATAGGTATATATCCTACACAAGGCTTGACACAAAACTCAACCTTGAAACTAGGGCTAGATCGCAAAACTGCTAAAACCTTTATTCTTGGGAGTTGAGAGCTGAAATTTTCAGAGGATGTTTATGGCATACTTTCTATTACGTGCACCAAGTTTCAAGTTATTTCAATTAATATTTTGGATTTTTTAGCCCTTTTTCGTCAAATTTGCATATTTTGAGAGAAGTGAGGGTTGTGGCTTAAGGGCTTTTCGCGTTTTTTTAAGCACCATCTCATTGAATGTAGACAAGCTATACATCGTTGGAAAGGTCGTATTAAGGACTACAACTTGATGTATTCAAAAGTATTGAAATAACTACTGGGCATGCGCTAGAGACCAAAAGAGCTCGAAAAAAGGGGTTTTTTGAGTCTGTTTTTGTAGGGCTAAGAAACCTTAAAAATCGAACCAAACTGACACGAAATGATATACACATAATTTTCCATTTCCTTAACAATGGTTTGCTGTAATTAGCGTAGAAAATGGTTGATGTGAGATTTTTTTATGAAATTTCTTGCAACACGAGTCTCATATGTACGCTATGCGGATCTATGTTTTTTGTCTTTAAAAATTCGTAAAAAATTCACTTTTTATCGGTTTTTCGTTACACTTACACCAATGTCATTATAATTGAAAGTACTTTTCATTAAAATTAAAAAAAAGGGATTGATTTTTCCAACCTTTTTCGTCTTCTTTTACACGCCATAAATCTTAAGCGTTTCTATCCATTCAGCTAATACTTACACATACAATGGAACAGTTTCCGTACTTAATGCCTGCTAAGTTTGAAGGCCGGAACAATGAGGGCTTTTGAGTAACAGTAGATTTAACGAGTGCCTGTCCGTTTCACGATTACGTTATTTTCGCCTAACTCCTGACGTTTGAAAAATTCTAAAAAATTAACAAAACATTAACTGTACCTTATTTGACCAGCATAAAATAGAAAATAAAACGACGTTATCTACTATGTTAAATTTTGTTTATAATTTTAAAACTAAATATTTGCTGTGATTGACAGAAGTCAGCCTAAATTTACAGGTAGCAATCAACGTAATTTGCATAAATTAAGAATACCATAAGAAAGACAAATGTCTCATCTCTTATGCCTGTAGGTTTGAAGTTGTTCAACAATAAGGTTATTGAGTTACAGTAGAATGAATGAATGCTACCCCTTGGCCAAAAAATCCAAGATGGCGGACATGAAATAGGATTCCCTCATGGGTACTGCTCTAACTCCTCAACCTGAGATGCTCTTCACTTGCGATTTATGAGAGTACTACAAGAGGTATAGAGCTAGGGCGCTGGCTATTATTTTCACGGGGATAGACTACAGCGATGCTTTAGTCAGCAATAAACAACCAAGCATTGAACGTTACAATGAAAATATTTGTAAGAACACCTTTAATTCTATTTTACATGGTAAGAGTAACCGGTTAAATAATCTTTTACCCTCAGCCCATAAGTCGTCTTACCATCTAAGACGATGCAGGCGTTTTGAAACACCACGGTGGAAAACAAATAGGTTCAGGAACACATTTTTAATGAGATCTTGTATTGAGCATGCTTATTATTATTCTTACATTAGTCATACTATTAGATATCTGTTACAATTTTTGTAAATACGCAATTCAGCCCCTTAGAGGGCTGCCATGTATTTATTTGTGAAATAAACCTTTACCTACGCGGTCCCTGTGTGGCTATTATGGTCGCGTGGCGTTATCACCTTAAATGACCTTTTTGCTCTCACTTGCATGTCTTGGAAGGATTTTTCCTTTTTGTAAAAGATGATCGGAGGTTTATTGGGGTGCTTATTTCAACTTAACAGCCCATGCACGAACTGTCCAGACCCACCGAGCTGTAGTGTATGCTGGTAATTTTGTGGACCCGGTTACTGGCGTGCATACGCAAGAGGTGGAATCGGCTTGGTCTAGATTAAAATACAAAGTTAAGATGAGGAAAGGCGTCAGGAACTATGATTTGCGATTTTTTCTCAATGAGCATATGTGGCGAGACTGGAGAGGAGAGGCTCACGTTTGCAATAACATTACTGAAGTTCTCTCACGATATCTCACCAACAACCCAGTTTAGGGAATATTGTGACTAATTTTAAAATATGATCTTCTCTCACTTCAATCAAGAACATTCCTGGATAAAATATTAACGAAATGAAGTATAACAACACTCCCCAATCCGCTTGTTCATCGGTGAATTCGTTCGGTAGCATTCCATTGTTTTTAGACAATATACTATTACACAGTAAGCTTCAGTAGTTTGTGTTAAATTAAAGTTAATATTTTTAGGCTCAAAGAGTACTAACTTGTTTTAGTACTGGATGTCTATACAGTTCAACAGTCATTCAAGACTTCTCTTTCAGGAGAGCGGCTACCTCGATTACGCGGCAATTCACTCGCAATTCTGTACCCTCTGCAAACTCGGGAGGGAACATGAAGCCGTGCCCTCTCCGTTCCTTTAACTTGATGTGACTCCGACTGATGATAACTTTCTTGCCATTGTTTCTTATCTTTTCAATGAAGAACCTTGAAAAAATAAAATAAAAGTTTAGCCTGTTTATCTATTTATTCAACAATTTGCCAAAGTCAGGTAAATTTACAATAGGACAAGGTTATCCCCTACTAGGTAAATTGTTTCGAGTTATTGAAGCTAATTCAAATCTTTGACGAACAACTTGAGCTATACATTAGTGTACAATAATGGACACCGAATCGTTGTTCAACAGTATGAGAAGAACACAGCCTGCCATGATTCATGAATTCTGTTTTCAGTGATATGCAATGTCCTTTTTATCACTGAGAAACTAAAGGGATTGCCTAACCATACGGGTACTATTGAATGGCGTTGATATACTCACGCGAAAGCAATTCGTATAGATTCGACACCTCTGTAATATTGGAGCCAAAGCTTTCCTCTAGCCAGAACAAGTCTCCACTTCCTAGCAAACGCCTCTATTGGAGGAGAAGCGATGGGCCACTTCCAGTCATTCGGCACCACCCAAGTCAGAACGACAGTATCTTTACTCTCTATTTTCGCGTAGACTGTGGCCTGTTTAAAAGAGTGCGCCGATTAGTTGTAAAAGAATCTTCGAGCATTGAAACATTGATTGCACACCAACGTTTTTTCCTAACAATTTTTTTAACGAAATAGTGCTCGTGTTACTCAGGTGAAACTAGCAGTTTCTATTTTTTTTTTTTTGATTTCACAAAAGTGGTGAGCAACCCATTTAAGGAGATCGGGATAATTGGAAAATTGTTTGACCTGTATTTTCTCGCAACAACAGATGAACAAGTTCTTGCTGATTTCTAACGTAAACGTGGAAGAACAACATGCTGAATAAATAAGAATAGGTTCTCCTGATGAAAAGATGCATGATTGTTTAAGTTTAATCTGCAGTATAGCTTTAGGGGCCGACCATTTAACATTTGACGGGGGCGGGGTGGGTGGGTGGGTGGGTGATTTCTGGTCATCAAGAAATTTTTTTTCTAGCAATCTGCTGGGCAGTATATTTTTTCCGTTCTAAGTGCTCTTTTTTTTTTCTGTTACATTTGGCCTGCATGCAATTTTTTCCTTCAAACAAGCTGTTGCAGGAAATTTTTTTCAAAATCCCCCATCTCCCCTTAAGAGTTAACTGTTAAATGGTTGGCCCCTTATTCAAAGTCTATGAGAAAAAAGGTGAAGACAGAACTGTACAGTTCCCTTTGTGGCTGTTGTGGTCGCGTGGTATTATCATTATCACCTTTAAATGACAATTTTGCTCTCACTTGCCTGTCTTGAAAGGATTTTTCCTTTTTGTAAAAGATGATCGGAGGTTTATGAAAAATGTTTTCTGCAAGGTCTGATTGTACATCTGACTCTAGTGTTTTTAATTTTTTAACTATCGTGTGGTGTGACAAAATACAGTAAACGTTCATGACCTTTTGGCTTTTCTGTATGTGTAAGAGCCGATTGTTTAAAGGCAAAGTTGACGCCTGACAGAGACCATTCTATGAGGCTTTCTGGGTGCCCTCTCGCGTTATTGGGTTGTCTGAATTGCGAAAGGCTGTCATATTCCGATATTTTTGTAGTATTTTGTTTTCAAAACACCGATAGTAAAAAAACCCACACACGCACACACACACCGGGAAAGGGTTAATTGAATCATTGACAAAACGGCAGTTATGAGGGCAAACACATTGATGGGATGTGTAAACTGTTTTAACTGCCTGGGGTACGGTGTGACAAATGACAATAAACGTTCGTGACCTTTTGGCTTTTCTGCATGTGTAAGAGCCGATTGTCTGGGGCAAAGTTGACCCCCGACAGAGACCTGTCTATGATTCTTTCTGGCTGCCCTCTCGCTTTGTCGCGTTGTTTGATTTGCAAAAGGCTGTTATATTCCAAAATTTCTGTAACATTTTGTTTTTGAAACTCCGATAGTAAAATATAACACACAGGAAAGGGTTAATGAGATCACTGACCAAAAAAGGAAAATCCTATAAGACACGTTTGTGAGAGGAAAAATACAATTTGAAGGCGATAATGCGACGCGACCACAAAAGCGACATGGGTAGTCCGTGCCGGTCTGCCTTCACCTTTATTCTCAAGCAGAATACTTGATCACAACGTCGCCTCCTCCACATTTGTAGAGAAATTGATCGAATCCTCTGAAAGAAAATCGATAACATAGAACTCAAACACACGGCAAAAGAGAATCCTCCAAGGGATATTCCTTGCAGGATAAATTATCAACGGTTTTATCTATATACAAGGAAACCGTCGACAAAGAGCAAGAAGAGACAACTGGATGTTTGGCGTGCCGGTTTCAACAGGCTATTCTCCAGCGTGAGGTTATTTCGAGGTCGTGGTGCAACAAGAACCGATGGCGCAATTTCGCCGATTTCCGTTGGAATACAACGGAAGAGTACGACAACTCGTTCTTTGTTTAGCGAACCGAAAATGCAAGCTGCTTTGACGACAAAAAATAGATTCTCTCGCCTTTGTGGCAGGAAATTCAATGACAGTTTCCTGCCAGTCGGCTTGAGAGTCACAAACAACACTTCTCTCGCACCAAAGGAGGAATTGTAAAATTTCAGTAAAAGTGAAAACTAAAAAAGGAAAAACGCAAACTAAAAGAAAACCAAACAAACTATTTTCAATCTCTAAAAAGGGCTGCCTTCCAATAAGCTTCCGGATAAATGAACGTTCTTAAACCAAAAACCCATGCTCTGCAGGCTATCATATCAGCATACTCCGTCGTTGAAATGTCACGTTTCATTTTGAAGACAAAGCTTCCTTTCTCTTCCTACCGACCACGTGAATTTCCGACTACTCTATATCCTAGTCGCAGTTAAAAAAAAGGCTGTCGAGTTGACATTAACTCAAGTCCCCTCCCTCTCCTCGTCTGATCAGTGCGAAACGTTCGCAAGGCCGAGACTTACTCAAAAGGAATTAGAACATGTCTGAAGACCAAGTTTCCGCTCCAATCGATTAATCTGAAGTAGACGTACAGGCCTCAACCCTGCTGCAAAGGTGGCGAGATAATGTAAACAGAAACACATCTGTTACAAGAACTTTTGCCCTCTTGCGAGAAGAGGATGTCTCGAAGAAAGCAATTCCTCGAAGATCACGTATGGAAACGTTGATACAGGAAAGGAGAGCAAAAGGATATTCAATTCTCTACCAGGCACACCTCTAGTCAGATTGCAAACCTACTGGCTACGAATACTTCAACTTTAGCGGGAGTAAACCCCACGAGGTATTTTATTAAGAGCATTTTCAATGCTCGTGATTCATAACCAGTGGTATTGTAAGAAACATATCACAAGATTTGTTTCGTCATTTTTTGCCGTTCAATATGACATGGCTAGCAGAATTGTCAGGTAGCTTTCAAAGGGGCTAGACAAATGCTGGCATGTTAGGCGATTTTAATTACTCGCTATGAACGTGCATAGCAGTAGCCCGACTTGGCTCCAAACGAATTAGGAAAAAGAAAGGTGATTCCTCAGAAAAAAGTGCTGTCGAACAATTATTTTCTTAACCTTCTTTAAATGTTCACTAACAATGTCTGTTTCGAAAGGTACAATAGAAAAAACAGGTGAACATGAATGTTTGAGAGATGGGGCCAATCTAACCCCATTTATGACCGGCAACAATTGGAAGACACATAGAGAACTGCGACGCCAACAAGATAGAGCGTTACAAGCATCGGCAAAGTATTAACTGAAAAAGGCTACAGGATGTCAGTGCTTAACACCAAGATTAATTACATTATCTACAATGCACTTGAATTTTGTTTACAATTAATTTATTCAGATGAAGAAGGTGCATTTACTCAAAACGAAGCTTACAGCTAACATCGTATTTATTTTGTTATAGGAAAAAGCTGATGCACAGTAAGAGTAAGAGTTATTGTTGTTAGTATTCAACACTGACATTCTGTAATAACTTAATGCCATGGCTTCACCATCCAACCTTTTTCCCGCAAGCTTACATCCACGAAATAAGAATACCAGATACATTTGTTTTCGAGAAAGACTCGCCGACATTTGTTTTTCTTATGGTTGAGTGTAAAGCTCTACATTGATATAAACTAATTGTACCGATAGGTGCTTGCATCGCCAGTAGCAGTAATACCACCAGCAGCTGGTCATGCAACGGCAGCAGCAGCAGCAGAAATAGAAGCAGTTGGATGCGCTGTTTTCGAATATAATTGTTCTTTTACGCAGGTAATTGATTGATTTACTTTCTATCAGAGTATCCCATATTTTTTATAGAGGCGTAAACAACTGTATCTGGGTGAGATTTAAGCTTAAGGTGAGTTATGTATGGCGAGATTTCTAACACAGAACGAAGGTTTGGACAAAATAGGACCACGCGGAGTCGAAATGGGAGTATTCGCAGAAAAGTCAAATTGAGGTGGCTGCTTCAGGTTTCCAGAATTTTCAAGGTATATTATTTTGATGTATCCATACTATCAATTTATATACGCATGGAATAACAGCTTACCATAGAAACACTATAGCGTCGTAAAAACACCCTTTATCTTAGCTTAAACAACAAGTAACTGAAGCACTACCACGGCTCCCCGTTTTTTTCCTTGAAAAGTAATAAGCATGTCAAGAAAGAACCTTATGCAAATGAAAAAAAACTTTTAAAAAAATTAATTAAGCGACCTACTTGTAACAATCTATTGCTCACTGACAATACTTTTTTTCAGACGCAAAAACACCAATCTCCGTGAAGGTGGTCAAACCCTCTGGAAACATAATCATTTTGACAGTAGACAAATCAAGATGCGTTGAGGTGAGCAAATTGATGGTAATATTTTCAGTACCTTCTATTCAGTAATTTAATACAGCCCTGCATATTTCAGAAGCTGTGAGGAAGATTTGTTGTGAGCTCCAATCTGTAATTTTCGTTGATCCTACTCTGATGCCTACTGATTGCTTTATTTCACGAATTTCCTCCCTTATGATATGTTGATGCTACTCGACTGTTCAGTTCTTACACTGACACGTTTTATCCACTTAGACCTTCAACATTTGTTTTATTTGAGCTAGGAATCTCTGAATTTATTGCGATCGTGATGAATGCCCGTACCTGTTAGAACTTTTAATCGTCACAAGTTGCGCCTATACTATTACGAGCCTCGTGGATGTTTTTTATGATGATTGTTGCATGTTGTTTTCAAAAAAATGCAGGAATATAATATATTTTGTATTTATTTTTCAAACCAGAGCATACTCACTGCCCAAGAAAGAGACGCTGGTGTCGTCGTCCGGATGTATAGTGGAGAAAATGTCTCAGTTAGAGTCCCGCCAAGTGCAATATTTAGGGATATTGCTGGAAATGACAAACAAATTCTCCTGAGGCTGGAAAACAATTAAATAAAGATAACTTTGAAGTATCATGTGTCAATTTTTTTTATCACGATGAGAGTCGCAAAGGAGAGAATTAGACATAGTGATTTTGTTGATAGTTTAATTGATGAAATAATTCTCTGCTAGTTTAAAACAAGCATTGAATTTTTTTCCGAAAAAGGGTTTTGTCGAGCAATTACCCGTCATGCGTTGTTCCGTGAACATGTCCAATATTTGGAAAAAACCTTTTAGGGAAAATCTCGGCCTAAGGATCAATACCTAAGGATCAATGTTTAATAAAATGCTGGTCTTTGAAGAATTATCTACTGTGGTTTTCTCTTTCTTTCCGAAATAATCGCTTAGAACATCAATCATCAAATACTGTAAGCTACATTCTTCCTTTTCCCGCCCTATTTACTCTATTTCCTCCTTTTGTGGGTTATCTAACGATATTACGACGGGAAAATCGAATGAAATATTGACCTGAAATTTCATAAAACCCACGTTCTGTAATTGCACAAAGATATTTTGATTTGAAAATAAAGCGAGATATTAACTGGAATTTCGTAGAACCCACGTTCTGTACTTCTGCTCCGTTGACACGATTTAAGGTCGACGATTAGATCGTCAACGATCTGATTCGTAACGATCAATATCGTTAACGATCTGATTCGTGCTCGTTGTCTAAGAACACGTTCTTCGAGAACGAGCACGATGTTACGAAAGATTGTTGAACCATACGATGAAATCGTATAAACGAGGACGTTCTTTTTAACGTCCTCGTTGTATTGGATTTTAAGGTTAACGTAGTCGTTCTTTTGAACGCGCTCGTTATACTCGATCTCGCGTAGAACGTGCTCGTCCTTTTTGACGTGCTCGTTATACTCGATTTCGTGTAGAACGCGCTCGTTCTTTTTAACGTCCTCGTTATACTCGATTTCGTGTGCCGTGCCCAGATGGCAGCATTGATCCCAAATTAATATGTTTGAACGGTGTGGTATTACAATTTCTCTTATTACAGTTCAAGTAATTTTTTAATTCCTAATTACTTATCCAAGAACTTTTAGGAAATAATAAAATTGATGTTTTATATTTTTTCCTTGTCTCAGTTTGTCACTTTTAGACCCTACAGTTTAATGAGTAATAACGTACATGTATGCTTTTCAAACCTCTAAATAGATCTGACTGACTTTTATGTTCGCAGTCTTATAATCTTATGATAAATACGCACTTGTAATAAATAAAACTGTATTGAATAGGAGGGATGAAAATCATTACTTTTCAGAAATACTTCTGAAGTAAAATTGAGATAATGAAAAACTAACAACAGTGACACTAAACAAGCCAGCAAATATTCTACCAATGACCACATAGCAGTCTTACGTGTAAAACGCGTCTCTTTCCGATTGTTGGCAAGACCATAACCCTAAAGAAATTTCTCAACGCGATCCGTAACCATTGGTTCATGACATAAAAACCCATGCACAGGTGACACGGGGTTAAGTGGAATCTGTTTTTTCAGTATGTAATAAAAAGCAAGTTGTTTGTTTGTGGTCAGTCTGATATGATGGTATTATTACCAACTGGCTAAGGCTATTTTCTTTGTGATGAACGTTTCCGGCTTTACACTAAGAAAGTTCTGCCATAATGCCTTTGATCACAGACTTTTCTCAGAAATAAAATTAATTTCCTGTTATCTCAGGAAATGTGAGAGATTAGCTGCTTTAAATTTAAAAATAAACCTGTCACCCTGAAACAGGTCACCCTGAAAAATAAAGCATAGTTTCCAACTCATGAGGTACCAGAGAATATCGCGGGACCAACGCCCTTTGTGTCGACTTTTTAATTAGGAGTTCTTATCGAAGACGCTAGCAACAGCAAAGAAAGCTCTGCTTTCTCCCAAATTTCAGCGAATCAGTAGGTTCTTGTGACCGTGGCGTCAGTAAACTTGCGAGAAGAGAGATTTTACATGCAACGGCGCATAAAAGGTTTTGAGAATTTCCCTTGGGACTTCTACGCTCATTAACATTTCGGCTATGAGAGCGTGGAGTTAGCCGATTTGCTAATTCCACATACGGCAGCTTTTACGCGAATGAGAATAGACTGCTTATTTTAGTCTATAACTATCTAGGTGATGCTACGTCTGTCAAATTTGGAGTACTCTTTGGTGCTAATGGACATGTATAGCACTTGGCGGTACATGTAAGCAGAAACATACGCACACGCATTTACACAAAGACACAAACGAAATTTTGCACAGACGCTCTCTGCACAACGCGTATGCTGAATAGTCCTCTGTTTTTCACGTCTACAATTTATCACGTTTCATGAAAATCCCAAGCTTGTATCACTATACTATTTTTATTTTGTCTCAGACCCAAGGTATAAGAAAAAGATCAAAGAGCAACTAATTCAAGATGACTTGAAACTCATCACAAGACACCATTCGTATCTTAATTTTGAGTATCAAGTGCTTTTCATATTGGCAGAACCTTCGTTAATCATTGCATACTCTCGTTCGTTCGCTGATAAACGAATACAAGGACAAACACAACAGAAGCATTAGAATTAATGCAATTTCCATTTCTCCTTTCCTGTGGGCTTATTTTGTTTAAAATTAGTTTTCTTTAAAACTGTGCGATAATTCACCAGGTTCGTTTGAAGGCAGCGAGAACTAAAAGGTTATAAACCATATCCTCTTAGTGAGAAACCTTTAGTAACGTTCAGTTAGAAACTGTTAATGAGAAAGTGAATAAAGGCCTGTTCACATGGAGGTGGGGTCCCCAGGTACGTGAGGTAACCTGCCTAAGTGGGGTGAGCCGCCTAAGTGGGATGACCCGCCTAAGCGGGTAGCCTGGTCTGCCAGGTAGGGTAACCCTGTCAGCCAGGGTGACAGTCTACCATGTAAACGTCTCAAGGTGGGTGTAACAATAGGCAATGTTTAGCAGTAGCCTCGTGTTAGTGTTTAAACTTAAGGGGCGGACTTTTCTAATAACGGGTCAGTTGATGTAACACTTGATGGCAGATATTGAAACGATTCCTTCGTAATTAAACAGTGGGGTAGCCCGCCTGACCTGGAAAAAAGCTCAAAAACGAAACAAGCGTGTTTAAAAGTATGTACATTTCCTAGCTGTCCCATACAGAACTAAAACGTTAAAAAACACCAACTTTTACGTCCTCTTACCAATGAAACCTCTAAAGTTTACCTTGAACTTAAGACTGTGCGCATTCATATGTTATCGACTTATTGACGAAAATCTCAGGGAAAAATAAATTACGTCAGTGTATGATAGACTAACAATGAAGGCAAAGCAAGTCCAAAACAGCAGAGATCACCAGAAACTGCAATGGACATACAAGGAGTGTAAAATATTCCCATTTCGGAATATTTAGCGTTGTAAATCGACCATGTTTCGTTTCCCATACTTTTCCATATAACGTATCAACGGTTTCAAATTGTCAACGGTTCCTTGCGTAACCTAACACGCCTAACACAACGCGTGACGCTTTTATGAATAAACACAAACGTGTCCGGGAATAAATTTTCTGTCTCTCTCGAGACGTGTAAATCGTTTATTAAATCGTTTATTAAAAAAAAAAAAAGAAAAACACAACTTGCAGCTATAAGCTGAATTACTTGTGTTATATGCAACATGTTTAAAAACTCAAACTTTAAAAATTCCTAACTATACTAGTATTAATTTTCTATTTACAATTGTTGTTTGATTGCAAAGTGCATTATGAAAGTATTTCTAAACCTCTTTGTTTTCACATTCGGGATTTAAAACATACGCCTAGTCCTAAAATTATATCTCTCACTGTCATTGCGCGCGGGCAGCAGGCCAGCTAGTTTATGCTGGTCACTCTCTACTATTTGTTTAAACAGACTGCTACATAATTCCTCAGGTCTATGGAAGAGTGTTTTTTAACCCGCATCTTCCAGGGCCTTGCTCTACGAAACCCCTGGGAATAGGATCCTTAAGACTCTTTTCTGAACTCTTTCTCTATTTGGTCAGACAAATAGGCTGGCAAACTAGCATGGAAGGCCTGACATGCATATTCCAGAACGGAACGTATGCACGCACAATAAAATAGAATTAGAGACTTGCGGTCTATGCCAGCGCGCTTGAGTTGCTTAAGCTTGGAGACGTGAGCTTGGGACACTCATGCTTAAACTCCCTAATTACAAGCGCAACAACAACCTCCAAAAACTTAACCCAAGCATCCCGGGGTCGTAAGATTGCATGCAAACGCGTTTTATTTTTCGACCATGGCTTGGCGGGTTACCTCACCGACCTGGGGTCCTCCACCTCCGTGTAAACAGGCCCTAACTCACAAGTTTATTCGTGACCTGTGACAGTGTGAATGATGCTCAAGTCATGCACTTTAACGTCATCATCATCACTTTGCAAGAGAATTTAAAATCTCAGCAGATATTCTCTTTTATGTCATCATCATCATTATCATTATTAGTAAGTTTCACTACTCGGTCCGTAAAAATCAAATATGGAAGAAAATTCAATTCACTGGAATTATCGCTCTATTACTCCGTAGCTTATCAACTAAAAGTTCATCTCTTTACCTGTCTGTCTCTTTTTCTTTTGGTTAAATTCCAAGGAAGGAGAATCTTAGCAATTTTAAAGTGGATGATGATCGACATTATTTTCTGCTGCCTTTTATTACCTATTTAATAATATATCTATACTCATTTCGTAGAGTATTTCTGTCAGAATAAAGACCATCGTTAATGTCGGGAGCGGGATGCTAAATATGAAAGTCATACCAACCTTAAAGCTAGTTCATGGATTGCCCTGTTTCCTGTGGTGCTTGTTAGAAAGTGTCTGTGATCGGTATCTTTGCTCCCCAACTGCAAACTCAGTTTATACTAACGCGATAGCTTTCAATTGCTCGGCTTCGACTGCCTTGCTGTGAGCAGTTTCTCTTTGCTTCATTTAGGCAGGCATATATTTTTTATGATATTCGATTTATGCAGTAAATGGTTTGAACCCGGGGGTAACATGTGAAGGTGTAGTCTGATCGTCCGGGTGAGTGTAGTCCTGAGAAGGATAGTTAGGATAATTACTAGACGAGTCATCCTACAACCCTACATCACACAAAGCCACAACTATCAGAACTCTAACACGACACGCACAACTAGTATGTGACTCGACAGACAGCTTATCCGACGAGAACAAATACCTTCACCGTGTTTTTAAGAAGAACAACTACAACAACGACTTCATCCGACGAAACACTCACCGACCCACTACCACTACCGAAACAAACGACACCGCAACCCCTACGACTACAGCAACCATACCGTACATAAAAGGCATGTCTGAAAACATCTCGCGCACCTTACTACCCTTCAATATCCGCGTCGCCCACAAACCCATCACCACACTACGTCAGTTACTAACCAACGTTAAAGACAAAGACGAACCGAGGAACAGACAGGGAACGATTTATAAGATCAGTTGTTCCGACTGCCAAGCCTCCTACATCGGTGAGACTGGCAGAAACCTCACAACAAGACTGACTGAACACAGACGGGCGACGAGAAAAGGTGATGTCAGCAATCACATTGCTGAACACCATCGACTTACCAACCACAACATTGACTGGGACTCTGCGCAATGCCTAACCTACAGCACTGACTATTTTCAACGACTGACTCTGGAAAGCTGGTTTACTAACTTAAAACAGACTCCCCTAAACAGATGTCAACAACTACCCGCCCCATACAAACGACTCATTCACGACATAAACATCCCAAACGACCGAAAAAGAACAACCTAGCTTTACCGACAGACCGAAACAGACCAATCACGACCGACTTACGTCACTTGAGTCTTACAGCCAATAACATCACGGCAAAACCAACCGATCATTTCACACGAACTGGAATAAGAACATTCTACTGACAACAATCATTCACTTGACTCTGATGATGACTTCCGCACAGGTTGTCGAAACGTCAGTCACTGCCACCGACAACAGTCCTTCTCAGGACTACACTCACCCGGACGATCAGACTACACCTTCACATATTCGATTTAGTTCATGGCAATGGAATTACTTTCTTACGAGCGCATTTTTCTCTAAGCCTTTTAGGACTCAGTGAGCGTGGAGAAGTCAGCAATAAAACACTTGCAAACAAGTGCGTGTTAAAAATGTTTCCAGTCTCTGGCTAAACAAAGCGTTAAAAAAAATTGACACGTGTAGACATTCAAGAGGAAGAGAACACACTTACAAGAAAAAAAGCATGGGCGGTATATATTTACAGCAACACTTTTTCACCAGAAAGTTTCAGTGGAAAGTTACCGCTCCACACATTTTTCCAGTAAAAGGAGCTTATTAAAGACACTTCATAGGAAAGTTGTTGAAGAAAAACTTTGCGTAAATCCTTAACCATTGTCCTTGACAAATCATCTTGCACGCTTTTTTCAACTCATCATTAAACTACAGGTGCACTCTTTAAAAATTTATTTGTTAAAGTCCTTCCAGATCAAAAGCTCAGTTATAATCGCCACCTACTCTACCCTGAAAGGTTTGCAATAGAAAATGTATCGAGGACAAAGCATGACAGAGCCAAATATAAGTTGTCCGTTAGAAATTTATCGAAAGTGGCATCATGATGCCTCTTAACTACTCAGATTGAAAATCCTAACATGGACTAACCCTTTGATTTTTTTCTTTCTGTTAAGCATTAACCACACGATATTTTTGCGACTATTTTAGGCATTCAAAATACTTCCTTTGAAATAAAACGCGATTCAAGTCATATTCCTTCTCTCAATATTGGTCATGATCATGAAGTATGGCGACAAATCGATTATATCAATGAACGGATCCTTCAGTTTGCGGGAAGATTTCTGGGATCGCCTCGGGGCAAACATTGTAAGTTGCTACAAGGAGAGATTTGGCGAAAGGTTGCTTTGACAAAAAAAAAACATAGGGATATGTTCTCTCGTGCTTTGCAATCTTGCAATCAGCAGTGATATTATAATTGCGCTTTACAATCAGCAGTTATTTTTATAATAATTAAATTTAAAATATAACTCATAAAACTAGGTAAGTTCAGAACTAGATAGAACTATTGGATTAAGCTATAAGCCTTTTGGAATGGGTGAGTTTTAAGAACTCTTTTGAAAGATTGTACATTATTTGCACAACGGATGGTATTTATTTCATAGCGCTGATGCAGCCGCGGTAAAATATCAACGGGTTTTAACCTTTTTTTTTTTTTTATCATAAATGGATTAAGATAATGTGGTACGAGGGAAATTTAAGTTGTTTTTTCTAATAACCACGAAATATGTTATAAAACATACCAGTAACGGTTTATGGTGAAATCATCATGACATAATGGTCTCGAAGTATTACAAACTCAGCCATACATCGCTAGGAAATTACTCAATAACGTCTTTTCAGTTATATTTATGTGTCTGAAGCCTGTTTTCGTACTTTGCAACATCAATTTTGATGACTGAGGATTGGCGTGAAAGTTTGAACAAAGGAGAAACCGTCGCAACTGTATCAGTAGATCTCAGCAAAGCGTTCGAAAGCGCAAACCATGATTTGCTGTTGGCTAAAATACGAGCTTACGGTTTTTCTGAAGCAGCTACAAAATTGCTGGGTGAATACCTAAAAGATCGTCGAGAAAGAGTTAAGATTGAAGGCATATGTTCTGACTGGAGAATGGTTAAAGGGGGCGTTCCACAGGGGTCTTTACTTGGTCCACTTTTGTTCAATATCTTCATAAATGATATTGATTATTGTACATCTAATATGGCACTGAGATTATATGCTGATGATACCACCAGCTATAATTCATCTGATGCTTCTTCGATAGCATTACAGTTTATGGTTAACCAAGACTTGTTAACCCTTATTACATGGTTTAAACAAAATTATCTCTCTATTAACTATACAAAGACTCAGGCCTTGATTCTTGGTTCTTCGACATATGAATATGAGATCCAAATTAATGGCGTCAAAGTAGATGTTAAACCCACTTTGAAAATCTTGGGCGTCAGCTTGGATATATAAAAGGCTTACCTTTAAGGAGCATATCACTGAACAGCTTAAGAAAGTTTATGCAAAGACTGCTGCCTTAAAAAGAATTTCCCGATTCATATCAGCGAACACTATGATATTATTATATAAAGCATTCATTGTCCCACATTTAGAATATTGTGGCATATTATTTATTGGTCTTGGCAAACTACAGGCCAATAGACTTGAAGACGCTAATGATTTCATTTTGAGAACGTTATTTAAAGTTAAAAATAAATTTTAGAATTAGTTAAATCGAGTATTTTAAGACGGCGTAGGTATTGTATCAGACATTGATCTTGATATTTAAATGCCTTAATTCTATTGGTCCTAGTTATATTACTGACTTTTTAAATTTAAGACATGTAGGCTATAATCTCAGAGGTCAAGGTAGTAATCTGGCTCAACCTCATTTTAATCCTGAGTGGCTGCATCAATCTTTCTCCTTCATTGCCAGTAAGCTATGAAATAAGTTACCTAAGGAGGTTAGGAAAAGTGAAAACATCAAGGCTTTTAAAACAGCTTTGAGGAAGTTTGACTTAGAATTGCTTTTTCAAGAGGCATTTTTGATAATAGAGGTACCGATATTTAATTGTACATTATAGCTATAGTAGTTGGGGATTCCATTAGTGTTACATATTTCATATATAAATCGGGTTAGTAGGGACGGTTAATTAATGATAAATTGTACATTACAGTACATTACAGTAATTAGTAGTTGGGGATTTCTTACTGCACATTTTCGGGTTGGAAAGGACGGGTCATAAATCATAAATTGTAAAGATTACGATTTTCATACTTTTTATTATATGTTATAAAATATTTTTTATTATAACCCACCCATTAATTTTGGCGCGATTTCATTGGTTACTTTATGTCAGGTGGTGCATAGTCACAGGACAGTTATCACGCAATAACCCCCGTCCGCGTCGATATTTGTACTCCGATTTTTTCCGTGAAAAAGAAACATATTCAACATAAGAGTTTCAACTTTTCCGTTCTCCTAAAACATGAAAGGAAACAAAACTGGTTTTTTTTGCTTGCTTGCGTCAATCACGCGCATTCGCCATCAGATCACCACTGGCTTTTTTACTGTGTTTACGCGCAAGTTAATTGCGATGTGAAAATGAATGGGAGGGTTATAAAATAAATAAACCCCGTTCTGGCTTGCTGGTATGTCGGTTAATAATGTCCTTGGCTGAGAGACTGCCTTCAAAATTTAATATCTCGGACAATCTCTCAACCGCGGACATTATCAGCCGACATACCAGCCGCCCGAAGGGGTTTATTTACTAAGTATTTAGCACGTGCACGTTCTTACGAGCTTTGTCGTAAGCTCTTTTGTGTTCAACGTGAATAAATAAACTCACTTACTTACTTACTTACTTACTTACTTACTTACTTACGTATGATGCACGATCCTCACAGTAGAGAGCGCTATTTATGCAATAGCGAAAATCAGACCTGAAAAGAATCAGGCCTGTACGGGATTCGAACCACTGACCTCTGCGATACTAGTGCAGCGCTCTACCAATTAAGCTACCAAGCCAACTGGGAGCAGGCCGTTAAGTTCATTCGTAATAAACCCGTAATGATAATTCAGATACAATGAATATATCTTACTTACTTACCTCGCTCCTCATAAGTCTTGGAATTAGCGCAAAGCGTGGTCGAGGAGACGCAGAAGTCAGTACAAATTACAAGTACAAAAACGATGCGGGAGATTAATTTTGGACGCCACCATAAACGATAGTTCCGTTGAACTTTTTAATAAATTAGGCTAGTTACCTATTGATGACATTGTACGCGTTAGAAAACTTTGTATGCTACATAAAGTTAGCCAAGGTCATTGTCCTGAATATTTTAGTTCATATTTTAAATATGTCAGCTATACACATGGTTATTGTACAAGATCTGCTCTCCTCAATGATGCTCTAACACCATCTTGTAAAAGAAACTCAGGGCTTAGAACTTTCCACTAAAGTGTATATGCATGTAGGCTATGGAATAAACTAGGAAACTCTTTTAGAAACATAACTTCCCACTCAAATTTTAAGATAATGTTACTGAAAAATTTTATTAAAGAAAATACTTCGATAGAGCATTTTAAGATCAGTAGGACGTTTTAAGTACAATTTTTAGTATTATGAATTTTTTATTAGGTATTTTTATATTAAGTAGAATTTGTTGGGGGCCATTATGTAAACTACCGGGTAACCGGTAATAATGAATTCTACCATCGGTAAATAAAATGTTTGTTTGTTTGTTCGTTTGTTTGTTCGTTTGTTTGTTCAGCGAATCGGAACTGATACTAAGCCGGGCGGGACGTATTGGTAAGTTAAGAGAGGATGATAAAGACGCTTTAACCATCTTCCCCAAACATAGAAAACACTTAACTACCGACTGGCCTGGCCGTAAGAATTACATTTGTTCTTATCCGGCTCATCAGGGGTTGAAAAAGCGACTTAGTCTCCCCAGGCGTGTTAATGCAAAAATATCAGCAGAAATATTTGTTGAGTTCAAGGAGATTGTTCCTATCGGAGCAGGTAAGTCAGTAAGTGAAGAACGTCTCTTTATACATTTAGTTAATTCTCGCGTACTCACTTGTTGTTTAGGTTATGGGACGTCTGATACGTGCGGTTCATTGCATTGTTCTTTCGTGTGCAAGTAATTTAGTTTTTAAAGGCATGTAATATTGAGCCAAAGTAAACAGCACAAAACCATGTGGAGGTGATTCACAAATAGTACACGAGTTACAAAACGTATATGCCAATAGAATAAAAGACGCCGATATAATAAAGCGAAGTTGATAACGTTCACGCTTATCAAAAATCAGTCTTATCTAAAAGTTCTTTTAAAGTTGCTGTTTGCATTGCGCGCGTGCCGTATGGAGTCTGCGAATTATGCCTCATATAAAAATTGGACTGGTGAGAGGATTAGCAGTTATATGTTAAACTCTCAACACAAAATTTTCAGTAAACATGCATTATGTTAATATAAAAATTAAAACAAAAAATACTGTTGGTGTAGCAAAAAGAATTGTGATCTTCTTGCATTGTTCATTTTTACTAAAGTGTCTGGGAGGGAGAGGTATGGGTGTGGCACTTTAAAATGAGCAGGCTTCAGTTCTGACTGTTTTCTGGTTTTCATTACTCTTGATAGCAATCTGCACAAGTTGTAGGCTGGAACACTATAAAAAGCGCGAGAGAAGTGAGACTGAAGTGATTGATTTTGATGTGCATTTGGATAAAAGCATGGAACAGGTCAGCTTTTAAAATAGCATTGCATAAAGTCCAGTCCTGAACGAAAGCGAGGGTTGACTTACTAATTACTTGAGTTTACTAGAAGTTTACATTAGATAGTTGGAACTGTCGATGAAATTAAAATTGGGAAAACAATGTGATTTTGCAATGATAAAGACACCTGAACGAAGGGATTTGGACCCATGCAGTCCTCGAAGACCGGTCTGACTCCCAAAATTTTAACCCAAGGGGGGATAGCCGAGTCCATGTTTGTATAACGTTTGTTTTGACGAGAAATCCTCATCAAAAATTTGACATGACGGGATTCCAACTCACGATGACCCCATCTTGAAGATGCAATGGTCTTACCAACTGAGGCAACTGAAATATTTTCTTCTATGATGGGCTGCATATTTTATGCTATTGTTTACATTATTTATCTTCTGAGGAATAATAGACCATTTCCGAGTTCACTAGGGCCTCTGCATCAAACGAGGTTAAGTGATCAGCCTTTAACATGGAAATGATTTTTCATTCTCATGCTCATGCAAATGAAACTCATTTTCACAAGAAAGGTTGTGCACTTGGCCTCATTTTGAAAGTGAGGGTTTTTGGAACTCGGAGTTAGCCTATTTAAATGGCGTTTATGTAGTAAGGACTAATTTATAAAAAACATGGGTTCGTTTACATGAGTTAAAATGTGCAAAATAAATAGCGTTATAATCTGCACAGCGTTATAAGCTCCACAGCGGGAAAAAAAGTCAAAAAACGAAAGGAAACAGAGCGCCACCCTTTCCCCTTCCCAGACTACCGCTTTATTTTGCCCTTTATTTATTTTCGCCCTTGCTGATCTGACATTTCGTTTTTCCCCCCACTGCGGAGGCTGGTCCCAGGCTACTGACGTTAGGATTCATTAATCCACTACCTAGTTAGATGTCATCAACTAGTTTGCTGTGATCTGAGAACTGACCAATAATGAAACTTCAGAATAGAGAAGAAGTGCTTTCAATGTAACTACATATAAACGCAGTATAATAAGGGCGGAGATTGCCAGTCCGTGTCAATGAATTCAACTATTGGACTTATGCGTGGCAAGTAATCGTTATTTATTATCTATCTATTTTTTTTTTACAGGAAGCTGGTGTACAGTCCTCTTCAGGGCAAAGCTTTGTGACAACTCCAGGAAAAAATGAGGAGGTAGAATTCAGTGGAATGTGAAGTTACCGTGATTGAAGATGATCAGCCACTTAGCGAAGACGCAGTCGAGACTCTATTGTCTCAGGCCTTTCAAATCAGCGGTCCTGAGGAAGAAGTAAGCATTTGGTGCGACGAGAAGGAAATCCAAAATCAGAGACGACAGGCACTGAACGATACCCTGGGAAACCTGATAAGTGGACGCTTTAGTCCAATCCTTTCTACTTTAAATGCCTCATGGGACAATATCTCACCTACCCAGCAAAAGGACTATATTCGCAAGGCCAGGGAAGCTGTTGCAGTTGCGCTGTCAGGCATTAGTCCTGGGCAAGAAAAGGACCATTGGAAATGTATCCAAAATGATATAGGCATAATCGAGAGGGACGAGAGTAGCTCATCCAAAAGAAAGCATTTCGACACAAACACTGGGCTCATTGATGTCTTAATCAAAGCTCATTATCAAGAGAAGTCGTGGCAAACTAAACGCCAGATCCTATCTCTTTTCGCAAATGACTTTAGCCGCAGAGAATGGCAAACGTTAATCCCTGGTTTAACTAAGTGGAGAATTGACCAGGCTCGTCAGCATGCCACTGACGCAAGAAAAGGACAAGTTCTTCCCGAACAAACAATCTCCTGAAAAAGAATTGGTCGGGGAAAGTTGATCATTTCATTAGCTATATTTCACAACCACAGCTGCATCAAGATGTTGCATTTGGAACAAAAACTCTTAAGCTTGACTCTGGCGAACGCATTACAATTCCGGCTGTTGTGCGGACCTTGATTCCCTCCAGAATTATCGAACAGTACACAAGCTACTGCAGAGAGCAGCAGCTTGAGCCGGCAAGCACACGTTCTCTGTTTAGAATGCTCGACATTTGCTCAGCGTCGATGCAGAGGTCCCTTCATGGGCTTCATAACATTAGAGCGGAAGGGACTGAAGCATTTGACAACCTGCGCGCAATCGTCTACACTTAAGTGGAAAACGAGGTAGAGGAGCATTGGGCTGAAAAAATGCGACGAGACTTGAAAGAGGCAAAAAGATATTTGAAGACGGACTATAAAATTCAACGCACGTAGGTAGAAACGAAAACAACAGCGACCATTGTACCGTTCATGCCTTAAGCGACCCGGAGAATCCTGACTTCTATGAAGAATGTCCACACTGCCATGACTTTCACTGTGATAGATGTGACTCCCTTGATTCGAATTTCCGCGACACACTAAAAAAGATCTATGAGTTAGTCATCAGCGACGAAACGAGAGCAAGAATAAACTTCGAGAATAAGGAGAACTCTCGAGCATTCCAAGCCTGGAGAGCACATTTACTTCGTTCTGTTAATCAGGAAGAAGCAAAACAGAATTCTCCTACTCAGCTTTACGAAGAAACATGATGATTATCATGTACTGGGCGATGAAATATCTGCCGCAGCACTACAGAGAGCAGATGTCTGAGTTCTTTGGAAAATGGGGTAGAGCAGGGCAAATGTCAAGTTGAATGCTTTGTGCATCTCTTCTTCACTTGCAAGCAAAACAGCTTCACGGTTATGTCAGTCATTGAGCATCTACTCAACAACATGATGATTGAGTATCCTTCAATGAACAAAGCTTTTTTACGATCAGACAACGCTGGTTGTTATCACAGTGGACCCTTGATCCTCAGCCCTCCGTACATCGGGACAAGATCTGGTGTAATACCATTACGCTACGACTTGTCCGACCCCGAGGCCGGAAAAAGATATTTGCGACCGGAAAATTGCCCCCATGAAAGCTCACATCAAGAGATGGGTGAATGAAAAGCATGACGTGATAACTGCAGAAAATAGGAAAGAGGCTTTAGAATCCCACGGTGGCCTCGAGGGCTGTAGAGTAGCTGTTGTACAAGTTGATACCACTAAGTAGGTTGGCGTGGAAAACAAAATGCCTAGAATCAGCCTTCTGAACAACTTCATATTTGAGGAAAGGGGAGTCCGTGCTTGGAAAGCTTACAATGTTGGTCCAGGTTGTTTCATTCCACATGACAAAGTAATTATCGAAAGGCAAGGGGCCACTGGAATGAGAGAATATCAGCCTTTTCGTGACAGAACGAAAGAACGAGGTAATATTGCAGAAAACACTCGGCCTCTCACTGAAATTTTCCCGAGCACGGAAACTGGATGTGTTCTCAGTTTTAAAACACTCGAAGAGGTTGAACAACACATGGATTCAGGAAAACACGTAAGAGAGTTGGAATCGGAGTCCCTGTATGATAGTATCAGTAAAAAGTGGGCCGAGAGGCTTACTGGCATTAATGTAGCCGGCTTTCATGAAACTGGAACTTACTCCGGAGAAGAAATAGACTTTTCATATCCCCTTCGAGCAAAAAAGATCAACATCCAATGGGATGGGGACTTAAAACGGCAAAGAAGCCGTCGTGAATGGAGGCTCATGTAAAAGCGTATTTGGTTCAGAAGTTTGACACAGGCTGTAGAACTGGCCAAAAGGCACATCCGGTTCAGGTCGCTCGAGAAATGAAAATTGTAAAGGACGGTGCTGGACATTTGCTGTTCACCCCACAGCAATGGAGAACAGCACAGCAGATAAATAATTTTTTCTCACGGCTATCAGCAGTCCAGCTATAGACACAAATGGAAAAAGACAGAGTGAAAATCCTACGAGCCAGGAATTTACGGAGGAGGATCATGATTTAGAAGCGGTAGAAAATGAAATTTCGCTTGAGAATCTACGTATAGCAGTGAACCTTCAAGTGACTGCACCTCAGTATCCTATTGTTGTCCGAAATAGGAGCTTGTGCGAACCTTGGAAAGCGGAAACTCAAGATAATGAAAGTAGCTGAGCTGAGAGAAATGTGCGAAAGTATTGAATTAGAGGTCTCGGGTTCACTAGCGAGAAAGAAATCATTCATCGAATCCTTAAGTTTGTACGCTAAATTAATGTTGCACCTGTTTCACGCGTGCGGAAAATAAGCGTTAACGCGAATGCCATCGTTAATTCTATGAAGCACTCTCTTGAGTTTTTGCAATATATAATTAAATATTACGGATTATGGCGCAGCCCGCAATGGAGACCTGTGGTGTCTTTCGAAATAGCCCTAAGCAGTAAATACTTTGTTTACAATCAGAAGAACCATTGAATTTTACCTTACTTACAATTTACTTTCGTATTTTCAAAGTTAAAATGTGATATCAACCAGACAGTAGAAAGCATTTTAAGTCTTGTTTTATTTTGTTTGCATGCAGTTTGCTTCTAATCAGAAAAAAATGCCGATTCCATTTGTTATTAACGGTGTCTGATTAGCTAGGGGACTCTGCAAAGCGCGGACCGGATAGTTGCGGATGGCGGATGCGGATAGAAAAATGCAGATTAAAAATTGCAGATGGAAAAATGCGGATATAAAAAAAAAAATCGGTTGGAAAAAACAACAACAACAACAACAACGACAACAACATTAAATATTTCATTACAGTCGAACCCCGCTATGTCGAACTCGGTTAAATTCAAGTCCTTAGTCCCGCTATTTCGAACAAAAATCGACTTCCCTAGGATTTACCCTTCCTTTACGCTTCTCCGGTGTTATTTCGAAAGCCCGCTATCTCGAACTTTTTTCTATTTCCCTTGGGGCTTCGAAATAGCGAGGCCGGTTCGATTATAAACTTTTCCAACTTTTCTCACTTTTTCCTTCCAGATCATTCCACAAAAGACATAGAACTCATCCCATTACAATTCATTAATTCAGACAGAGATAGACCCTATGGAATGAACCGAGGCGATGAGATTTAATCTTATGACGTGTATTTTTATGATACCTCTTCATACTTGTTTTTTCTTTTTCTATGGTATTCCTCCACCTATCATATTTTATTTCTAAGTTTTGTATTATTTTTATAATGTTACCGTCTTTTCCATTCTCACTTAGTTTTCGTTTGAAGACTAGTTTTGTCTAGTCGAAATATTGGGCTAATATTATATATTATTAAAAATCCATAGCTGTCCGATCAGCCTTGCTTTCAATTTCAAATATTACTTTATATCGTTGATCCTGATCTACAAAAAGGTCCGGCTTTCCCTCGCCGCTGATTGTCCGAGTGGTCCTTCCAAGAATTCTTCGGATTGTAGACGATGGATGGAAAAAAATTGCGGGTAAACCAAAATAGTAAGAATAAAACGAATGGCAAATCGGAAAAAAAAAAATCGCAGATTTAAAATGATACAGTTTGCTCAGGAAGTTAGAAAGCACCAGCCAAATTGAAAATGACAAAACCATTAGTGTAACAGTAACTCACCATGTGATCTCAAAAACAGGCAACTCCCCGCTTTCTGAACCAGAACTTTCTAATTTTTTTCCTATCCGCATTTTTCCATCCGCAATTTTTCATCCGCATTTTTCCATCCGCCATCCGCATCTATCCGGTCCTCGTTTTACAGAGTCCCGATTAGCAAGTATAAAGGACTTATTAGAGGTGCCGTTGAGAACGAAATATGGGAAAACCCTTTTATAAAGCACGTGGCCTTGGAAAATTTAACTAAAGATATTGGGTGAACTCACTTTCAGGAATAGGAAGTTTTCTTTATATTTCATCTGTTATTAACGACAATGTCACTTTTACTGCCAGGCTGGTCCGTAGTGAAATCTTTGTTACGCTTTAACAATCGAAACTGACTGATTTTCTTCCTCGAAAAAAAGAACAAAAACAAAATATAACAATAGTTAATTTTAAGTGTAAAAACTCTGTGATTGATAGAGCTTGAAGACTTACATTTGGGCATTACATTTATTAAGAGGCAAAAGCAAGTGAAAAAAATCACGGATTAAAAATAGTTCATAACAGTTGGCACCAGTACAGATGTAAACAAGACGGCTAGTCTGGTATATTTATATTTTTACCTTACTGAATTGACACAGTTTTTCAGATCACCTTCATACTATTAGCTTTGAATGGTTTTTCTTATGCCTGTGACGGTCGAACTCTGCGGAGATTTACTGCCGCGTGCCACATAACTTATTTTTAGCGGGGGAAAAAATCAGTTTTGTCTAAGGGGTGTTTCATGTTTCAAGTGTTTAAACGCTTACTTATGTCGCTATTTAGAAGTGAATACCGTCCACCGGTAATTAAACAACCTGATTACCCTGCTGAGCACTGTCCAGTAAATTTTCGATCTATCGTCCAGTAAAAAAAAAAATTTGTATTATTTCTTCTCTCAAAATTTGGCGGCCGGAAAAAGTTTTGCTGAATGGCATTTTCATGTAACTTTCGACGTCGGTCTTAGCGATCTAAGTTTGCTGTATTTTAATAAAGGCACAACAGGCTATTGATACAATAATTTTCTTTTAAAAGTAAACTACGCACGTTTCACAAGCAGCACTGCGAAAAGGGCAAAAATTTGGCTCACATTCGTTATCAATCCAGTCCTCATATTAAGTGCGACATTGAAAACATAGCGTTTAGCAAAAGAAAGATTGTTAGACTTCAATCAGTTCATTGTGGATTGAAGGTGTGAAAAAAAAGCTATCGCAAGTTTTTCTCACTTAACATTCTTTCATATGGGGTCGACGAAAGTTGGCTGAAAATCACGCCATTTTATGTCCGTGGAGAGCCCTGATTACAGGAAAGATTTTGTCTTGAAATAAAAACCCACCAACTTCTGAAAATAACACCCTTGATAATCTTTTCAGGTAGCTTTTCTATGGTAAAAAGGTGTAGGTCAAACGCCGACCTCGAAGTTTTGCTCCGGCCCGGTTTTCTCTGACAATGACATTTAAGATCATGGGAACTCGAGCAGAAGCTGTGGACATTTATTCAGTTGTGCATCGCTCCTTAAGCGGACCAAGCTAGTATAGTCTCAGTTTGTTAGATTTCTTTCAAAATCAAGATATATATTCTAACTAGAAATATTTAAAGATCGTCTCTTGATTTGACTGTCTTTGAAACTCTAAAAGAAGCACTTTGCATGAAATTTATGCTCACCTTTTCTGAGTGCGGAACATTACTCACAGGACACTCGGTTAATACCATATTAAAAAAGAAAATTCTTTGACGCGCTTAATGAAACGGTAGTTATAATAATAATGTTCATGATGATGAAGATGGTAACGAGGTTTATTAAAGTGAAGTTTATTCAAGTGATGGAAACGAAGTTTATTAAACAGGACTTGCCAAGCGAGACGACAGAAATCTTACACAGAATACAGATGCGCTCACGCATAGGTTGGTGATAAGTAACTGTGGTGCACATTTTAGTAATATGACATAAAATACTTTGCGCTTGGCACACAGAATGCAAGGCTCTCTAGGAAACTGTCTTATTGTCTCCTTTATAAAAATTTTTCACTCTTGCTATTCGGCTGAGCCACCAATATTGCAGAATCGTATCTTAGGCTTATAACAGAAAGTAACACCAGCGGATAGGAAATATCACTAATAGCTACTTCCTTCGGATTGCGTGATACACATACTCTGTCGTCCATTGCAGGTTAAGCAGGGGATCGCTGCAGGTTACCAGTAGCACTGGACTTCATCAAGGGCAGTGCAAAGGCCTGGTACAGACGCAGAACTTCCCAAACTACCTCCAGTCCCCTCGCACGGCCCGAATGCATCTGAAAATTCATGAACGAGACAGAAAAAAAAGCCCTGTAACCAGCGAAGCTATTTAAGTGGCTTAGCCTAGCTATAAGGGTGAAGTGAGTGTAAATGGGACAAAGAAACATTATTTAAATTTATCTTTTCATGCTTAGCTGTTGTTGAAGGGAGGTTGGTAGAGATAAACTGTAGTTTTCACCCTTTCGATTAACATCATTATCAGAATGAAAGTATTTAGCCTCTTATAGAAAAGGCGGAAAGGGTCACACGACGGCTTCTCCAGATCGAACGGACACTGCAGAGAAATCTCAAGCTCAACGATTCATTCAGAATAGCTGTAAGTGCCATTCCCCTATCCCCTTCCCAGTCCTCGTCGGGCAAGAACCTGTACATTCCAATCTAAGAAGTTTTTGTTATTCAAATTTTAAACCTGAAAAAAAAAATTAAATTCTCAACTGCTGTAATGTCATAATGAAGAAGTAAGTGGCCCTTCACCTTAGACCAGACGTAAAATATCAAACTAGAAGATCAAATCTTCCCTCCCCTGTATCATTTGCCCCTCGGATATGAAACTATGGGAATACCTACACATTGCGTCTCTACATCTTTCATCAAGGAGATTTAAAACTATAAAAGAGCGGATTTCAAATCGTCCCAAATATATAACTGGCTGATACGGATTTTACCAATATTTCTTAAGACATGAGCGGTTGATCTACCAGCGGGTAAGTCGGAGTTTCCATTCGATCGATACTTTTACGGGTTTACCTTAGACGTTTGTGACAGCTCATCAGTTGCTACCACAGAAAAAGTTTTCAACCAGGTTATAAGTTATTTTAATTGCAAATTGACTTGTAATCCGAAGTTAGTCGTACTCGTACTCTCAGGGTTTCTGCCATCTCAGAGAAGACAGAGTATCAGATACAATGAAATATATGAAGTTCATATATTTATGTAAGTTCATATATTTATATATTTTTATTCATATGTTTATATATTTTCATATATACCTCACGGCCTGCTCCCAGTTGGCTTGTTAGCTCAATTGGTAGAGCGCTGCACTAGTATCGCAGAGGTCAGTGGTTCGAATCCCGTACAGGCCTGATATTTTTCAGGTCTGATTTTCGCTATTGCTTAAATAGCGCTATCTACTGCGAGGATCGTGCATCATACGTAAGACAGAATATGTCTCTAGTTAGGAAGACCGTTACAGTTAACTTGCGTGGAGTGTGACTTGCGTGAAGTGTGATTTGTGCGCGCGTGTTTAGGGAGATTTATAAGCACGTGAGTGTCTGTCTGTAACATTTTAACGTGTTACCTTGCGCGATTCGCGTTAGGGTTATAGTGAAAGGTTATTGGCAACCGCAGGTTAAATATGCTTTATCTGTCCTCACATTGAAAGATTTGCGTTGCTTGAAGAGGCGTTCAAAAGCAGTGGTGCCCAAACTTGATCAATAATGCACGCGCTTCCATAAGCAGGAATCAGTTGTTGTCATTTTTCAATACATGTATTGGCTGAAAGCACGTCAATAAAAGCCAAACAATGCGGATGTTGGTAGGAATTCATTTTCTCTGTCAACTTTCATGCTTGCCACTACTCTTTGACATTTTACTGGGTGACGATGTTATAGTTTCGTAGCGATACTCACTTAGTAAGTAAGAAGGTAAGTAAGTAACTTTATTTAATGTGGGTGACACATGACAGCACTAATGAATTGATGACCCGGTGGCCCTCAAATAAAACAAAACAAAAACATATATCATATGATAAATATAGAAATAAATCCAAAATTTATAAATAGGTCGATTTAAAAATGTGAAAATGTAAAATATGAAAAGGTATCACAATAGTTGAAATAAAAATTAAGAATTACTAGTCATTATTTATTGAAAACTGGATCATTAGATAATGCAATTCAAGACTTTTTATTGGTTCAGCCATTATGGTATATGAGCCAATATACCATAACCTAATATCTGTACATTGTTGAATCCGGTTTCCTCTAATAAAGTCGAGAAGATTTGTTTAATATCTTGGGGGCATTTTTTTTTAATAAAGCAATTATTCCACTTGCGCTTGTTGGATATAAGATAACTATAGCCTGCTACGCGCCTCGTTGGCTATCTATCATCTCATATCCAACGCACGCTAGTGGAATAATTGTTAATTATTCAATCTATAAGCTACTATAGATGGAGGTTGCAGAGACCTAAAAGTCGTATGGAAAACTTAGAATGGCGAATGCCTAGTCTGTTGAAACACATAGATATCTATAATCCATGATTTGGAAAACATTAAATCAACTTCCTATTTACTTAGGATGTCCTTTTTTAATGATGCTTTAGATCCTCTAAGTGCTTTAGGAGAGGAATTCCATTCCTGAATTGAACGCACGGTAAAACTTCGGCCGCCCTCAGTTACATTCTTATATGTCGGGCACCTTAGATTTAACTTGCTATATCGAGTGTTTCTACTATGAATATCTGAGTTTGTTTTCAAAATATCGTTCATATATTTAGGAGTGTTCTTCTTTATTCTCTTATAAAGCAGTGAGCTTCTGTTGAGGTTTGAGTCTTGGTAGAATGGGATCCAATTTAGGGTTTTAAATGGGTCCACGGGTCTTGATTTGAGAGGCAGATCCAGAATTACTCTTGCTGCTCTCTTTTGAAGTCTTAAAATGTTGTCCAGATTAACCTTGTTTGTAGATGATCATACTCTTGATCCGTATTAAAGAGTGGGTTAGATTACTGCGATAGAGTACGTTTCCCGCTGTGGGCGATTTAAAAGGGGGCTGAGTTGCTTTAGAAGCCTAATTTCCTAAGATAGCTTTTTACATTAAGTACCAGTAAGTGCATCAAGTTCAACACCCAGGAGTTTATGGGTCCTAAATTGCTCGATCCTGGTAATATTTAGGTGGATATCAGGACTTCCTTCTGCTATGTCCGACCGCTTCCTTAAACGCTTGCCAGTCGATAGCATGGATTTTTTTTCGTTTCACTGAGGAACATTTTGTTTCTTCTAGCTCAATTTCCAATGTTTTCTAAATCCTCTGAGATATACTTTTCCAGTGATGATTTATCATTATTCCAGGTTGTACCATATGAAAGGGTTGCGTCATCCTCGCAAATATCAATGTTAGAATTACTAACATAGAGTTGCAAGTCATTAACAAAAAGCAAGAACAATATAGGTCCAACAATTGAACCCTGGGGTACTCCTTGTTTATTTGACATAAGAGAGGAAATAGTGCTATTAACCTCAACAGACTGACTCAGATACGATTTAAACCACTTGACAGATCGAACAGGTCGGCCGTATATTCCAATCTTATCTAATGGAACTTTATGACTTACCAGGTCAAAGGCCTTTTTGAAGTCAATAAAAGATAAGGCCTGATACTTTATCACCATCCACGTCAAACAGAAATTTATCAGTGAGCTTGATGAGAGCCGTCTCCGTCGGGTGATTTGGTCGGAATCCTGATTGCACTCGGAAAATCAAGCCATTATCTTGTAAGTAAGCAAGTAAAGAGTTTGCAGCGTGCCTTTCGATAACTGTATAAATAACTGAAAGGACCTAGATTGGCCTGTAATCGTTGCAATCATCCCGAGGTCCATCTTTATACTTAGGCCCTTCCTGCAAAGATAAAACCGTGACAACAACAACAACAACAACAAACAAAAGAGAAAATAGCGACTCGAGGGAAAAATAGCGATTCGAGGGAAAAAAGCGATTCGAGGAGTCTGGCAACGGCGTGAGCGCGTGCGTTGGGGCCAGGATCATACTCAACTGATGCATGCTTGCGTATGCTACATTCTTTCCTTCCGTTTTGTTTGCTGTAAAAAATCAAATAGCGAAAAAACAAACTACAGTCCGAACTCCGTAGAAAATATGTAATTAAAATGATCACAACACTCGGTTTGAATAAAACCCCTTTCACTACGTAAAAATTCAGAACTGAGGGATTTAAAATAAGCGCGAGTTAAAACTCAAAGACAACAACAACCGAACGTAGACTCGTTGACTCGTCTCAAATCTTAGCTAGATAAACTGCTGCCGCATACGCAACTTCTGATCCATCTCCAAAACCGTGTAATTGAATTGAAATTACGCTCTCGTCTGAAAGATAACATCTTTGGTTCTGGATACATTCGGCCTTTGACAGATCCGATAACCATTGCGAGTACCTCAAAAAAAGTCCCTCATCGAGAGGGGCATCCCATCCTAATCTTTTCCTGAAGTAATTTGTGGTAATCTTTACATCTACATTTAGTTAAAGAGATAACTTTGTTTTTAGACAGATAGAAAATATTCCATTCCTCTAACATAATTCTGTTTTACTCTTGAAATAGTCTGGGATTGCAGCAATAAGTTGAAAATATTTTAGATAGTTTAGTTCAACATTATATTTCCTTTGAAAATGTTCTAGAGATAAGAACTTACTGTCTCTATTTAATAAGTCTTGTATGAAATAAATTCCTTTCTCAACAAATATATCCAGAAAATAGATTTTCTCTCTATTGTAATTTCTTTATTGTTCCAAAGAATAAATTCACTAATGTACACATCAGGATAACCCCTGCGTAATTCCTCGAAATAGTCGAACATTTCGCTATAAAAAAGAAGGGGCATTTTCTTGTTAAAGTGCTTAGAGTTGTAAGAACATTTCAGTAGGAAAGATAATCCTCCATATTTATTAAAATAACCATTAGGAATAGCTTGCCAGGTCTCATATGTGAAATTTGGAAACCTGCCTAAACGGCTCAAGTATAGTGACTTTACCACAGTGTGGACATTTGGGAGGTTCACACCACCATGAGAGAGAATAGCTGACATATTACTGCACTTTTTACTTCATCATGTTTTTTATTTTTCCACAAGAATGCCTCAGCTGCAACTAAATTAATTGGCAAAATTGGGTCCTCCACTAATTTCTTTCCATTAGCTTACTAATGACAACATTATCTGTGTTTATCTCTGACAATAATGTTTTCTTTATTATTGTCCTTCAACAACCTGACTAAAAAAAGATCATGCTTCCTCTACATTTTTTTATTTGAGCTTACTAAATGTACCTTTCAAACAGCCTGAGGAAAACCATGTATGACTTGCACATACTTTCTCCCCAATTTTCTAAATGTGAAAACTAAGTAATAATGGGGGTATTAGTTTCTCAGCAAAGAAACTGTGGTGCTGCGTCAGTGGGGGTTACCAAGGTAATTTGGTTTTATCAACTAAGTTGAAATTGTAAATTGGCCACTGTAAAAGAGTTAAGAAACCTAAAGTTTGCAGCGTTAGCCCTTCGTCAGACCAAATGGAGGAATTGTGGGTTGTGTGTGTGTTTATGTGCAGAAAGTGGAGCTACGCTATCGGTGGGAACATGATGACGAGAAAAACAAGAATGAATTAATGAAATGGAAAATGTTCGTTGATAATATTTCAACTGAAGCATCAGTACCTTTTCAGTAGAGTTATTCCAGTCCTAATTAATCAGACCTGACCTTGATTTACATGTGTGTGAGACATTTAAAGTATACTCGTACCCTACATTAACAACAAAGAAAATGATTTTCACTTAAACAGTATACTTAAAGTGTACTTCAAAAATGGTACTGCAGTTGTACTTAACTAAGTGAAGTACTATTGAAGGGTTATTGAGGTATGATTGCAGTATAACTATCATTGATGTAGAGTGCAGTATAACTATCATTGATGTAGAGTGCAGTATGCTTGTAGTATACTTGAAGTTATACTTCAAGGTTATCTTTTATGGTAAGGGTGCGGTCAGAATTTTCCTTCTTTGACGTTTGTAGTGCTGACTGTCGATCAATAAGTTGGGCGCGGTAGTGAACCACTTGAACGACAGAGACAGTGTGGCCACGTTTTTCGAAAAAGTGGCACAGTGACCTTGATTTGTCGACAAAATCAGTCAACACTACAGAAACGACTAAGTCTTAGAAACTGAGAAAAGGGAATGGGATTCTTGAAATAAGATGGATGCAAAGATACATACTAACCGCCTCCCGGTTAGCTCAATGGATAGAGAGCTGGAATGTTGTGCGGGAGGTCGAGGATTCCAGCCCCGGCTGGACCAATACTCAGGGTCTTAAAATAATTGAGAAGAATATGCTGCCTCTCTATAACATCAAGAAATGTCTAGATATTCTAGTCTTCTCGGATAGGGACGAATAAATGGAGGTCCCGTCTCCTGCAGGGTTAGGGGCAGGAGACGTTAATTTCCCACGCACGAGATTACTGCGTGATGGATGTCCTCTCCTGGGGTGGGATGGGTGGTTAACAGGACCCACGTTGATACCAGTGTTTAACACACTGAAGGGGCTATCCTGTATAAATATAGATGTCTACAGCAAGTAACTATGTGAGTCTAGGTTTTTAATACACACTAGTGCATAAATCGTTGCCCAAAGAGTTGAACTAAGGGAAACCAAAAACAAATCCAATGGGACACCGGATTACAAGTCCAGCACCCTAACCACTAGGCCACGCTGCCTCCGGAGAGTAAAAGAATGAATCACCTACACTTAAAGAAATTCTTTGTTAACTACCATGCTTTCATGACCATAGGACAAATGCAAGCCGAGTCAATGCGTCGGCTTGGGTTGTTATGTTTGTAAATGTTAGGTGAAAAGTAATACAAGAGGTTCTAGGAGTGGTAACGATGAGATTTTTTACAGTGGCGGCTACTCTTTTTCAGCTATGAGTTTGTTAATCGTATTTTTGACATGTTTTGATTAATGGAGGTGAGATCTTTGTCAACCTTTCGAAAACAAGAGGTGTCAGAAAGTTACCGCAAAGCTTCTTTTTGGTAGAGGTCGGTCCGCCAAACAACTACCGCGCCGCCCTTGTCGGCCGCTTTGATAACAATGTCTTTGCGTTTTTTTAGGCTTTTTAGCGCTGGCCACTCTTTAGAGGAAAGATTGGGAAATCTAGTGCTACGATTGAATTTAAGTTTGTTGATATCGTGGCGACCGAAAAGGCCCTGAAAAGCCACTTTGGGGGAGTGATCAATTATTACTATGATTAATTTGATGATGGTAATAATGATGATTATTATATTTGTCATTACCATGATTATTATGACTATTATTATGACTATTATCATTCCTTGAACTTCCTAATAGCGCAAACGTGTTCGGAACGTTTTCAAATACTAACCTTCTTTCAAAATCAATCGTCTTTAAAACACTTTACTGACGAGGTACTACTTTTCTTTTCTTCTCCACTTATGCGGTCTTGTTGCAGTCGAGAGAGAGAAGGAGATAATCGAAGAGGATCGCCAACTTCGGAAAGCAAGAAGGAACGTCACTTGGTGAGTCTCGCCTCCATTTCATACTTTGTCTCGACAAAAAGAAAAATAGATACTGCTTTGCAGAGGTTTCAACGCTTTTGGTTAACCCAAAACGAAAGATATTAAAACACCCAATTAAAAGTGAGAAAAATATTTTGAAGTTGTCGATGAGGATTCTGTCCACTGATAACGACGGCATCAATGAGCTCTGTTGCTCTGTTTTTTCCTTTGCATGTTGTTTGTTAAGTAGGTGTCACAAGTTCTACAGACAAACTACAGAGCGTATTAAAGCAGTACCCTTAGTATCACTTATTATTATCATCTCTTTTACTATGAGGTTTTTCCCTTTGCCGTAAGTCATTTTCTTTTACCGCGACGTTATTTCTTCAGCCGTGAGGCTATTTCTTGTGCCGCGAGATTATTTCTTTTGCCGAGGGATTATTTCTTTTGCCTCGAGATTATTTCTATTGCCGCAAGATTATTTCTCTTGCAGCGAGGTTATTTCTTTCGCCACGAGATTATTTCTTTTGCTACGAGACTATTTCTTTTGCCGCGAGACTGTTTCTATTGCCGCGAGACTATCTCTATTGCCGCGAGGCTATTTCATTTGCCACAAGGTTATTTCTATTGCCGCCAGGTTATTTCTTTTGCCACGAGATTATTTCTTTTGCCGCGAGATTATTTCTTTTGCCGCGAGACGATTTCTATTGCCGCGAGGGTATTTCTTTTGCCGCGACATTATTTCTTTTGCTGCGAAACTATTTCTTTTGCTGCGAGTTTATTTCTTTTGCTGCGAGACTATTTATTTTGCAGCGAGACTATTTCTTTTTCCGGGAGGTTAATTCCTTTACGGCAAGATAATCTTTTGCGGTGCGGTTATTCCGTTTGCGGCGAGGTTATTTCTTTTGCCGCTCGGTTATTTTTATTGCCGCGAGGTTATTTCTTTTGCCGCGAGGTTTTTTCTTTTGCCGGCATGTTATTTCTTTTGCTATAATTTAAACTCCGCCAACAAAGATGAAGTATATGTTTACGTTTACGTTGCGTTCAGCATTTGAATGAAAATAAAGCCTTGGAAAAGTCTTTCATTTCAATTAAAAAACCAGCGACAAATTCATGATGCGAAAAGGCCACAAAACTCAACTTAATTCCAAAGGAGAGTCCATGCTAATCCCAGTGTCACGTTCAAGGTCTCTGAACGTGAGTCATTAATTGATCAGGTCACGCATGTCGCGTTGGAATACCCCAAAAATACAAAGGAGGAGAAAAAGAGAAAACTGCCTCGAAATAATTTCAATATTGGATTTAGTTTGTAGCTATAGTTAGTTGGTAGAGGGGAGCTCAAGATGGCTGATCATGGACTTAGTTCTCTTGGTGAACTTTGTCTGAAGAAAAAGACTAAAATCTCGCTGTCCCGAACGACCAAAAAAAATTTCAAAAACCAAAAATGTGCTCATGAAGGTTTTTCTTTCTTTGGGCTGTTTGCAACAGAAACGGAGGTGATTTGTTTTACAACCGCATTTTCTTAAGAAAACTGTTAGGAAGACTGAAAAAACTGTTTTCTACTGTGGCCTATAGAAGACATGTCACATTTTATCGAGCGATAGAAATAAAATATGGCGCGATGATTTAATTCATTATATAGCTGGCTGATAGAGCTGGCAGCGCCCACAAGCAAGATGAAGCGAAATCTTATGTTCTGATTGGCTACCCGAGCTGGCAAGACGAAGCGAATCGTATGTTCTGATTGGTTACCCGAGCGGGCAAGATGGGCCCATCTTACCTGCTCTGGATTTCCCGCTTTCATCCCGTGCAAGAGAAAAAGTGCGTGGAGCGGACTTACAAAGTTCGTAACTTTTGGATAATGTCGACGACAAAGTCGCCATAAGCGGATGCTGCTATAAAGTCTGACTGACTGCATCAGTGATTTCAGGAGCTGGATGATATCGGACAATCTAATGCTAAATGACGACAAAACAGAGTTTCTTATACTAGGCAAAAAACAACAGCTAGCCAAACAGCCAGCTTGCGAAAATTCGGAGAGTGTCATGAACGCATTCAAAAGAATTAACTTAGGATTATGTAATGCATTTTTTTACTCTCTGAGGATATGTCTAATGTGTGGTATTTGTATCAGTCAAGTAATTCCTATTCTTTACTTATGTAATTTATTTATTCTAAATATTCAGTAGTTTTCTTCCCTTTTTTTCTCGCACTTTGCATCCGTATTTAATGAAGGACTTGGCCAAGGTTACGAAGAAATGAGGTGAGGGTTGGCGAGTTACGAGCGAAGAGCGTGGATAAATTTGAGGGAACGAAGACTAGGCACAATATCATTTCTAACAAATTCATTCAGAGAAATCGTTCCACTTTACGGTAGGTAACCATTTTCCTGGGAACGGGTGTGCAAAGAATCTACCAGACTGTGAGCTAAAGGAAGAAGAGACAGTAACTTATTCAACAACAAGTCTGAGCGAGTCAAGTTACGACAAGTTTGAGCGAGTCAAGTTACGACAAGTTTGACTGAGTCAAGTTACGACAACTCTGAGTGAGTCAAGTTACGACAAGTTTGAGTGAGTCAAGCTACGACAAGTTTGACTAAGCCAAGTTACGACAAGTTTGAGTGAGTCAAGTTACGACCAGTCTGAGTGAGTCCAGTTACGACAAGTCTGAGTGAGTCAAGTTACGACAAGTTTGAGTGAGTCAAGTTACGACAAGTTTAACTGAGTCAAGTTACGATAAGTTTGAGTGAGTCAAGTTACGACAAGTTTGACTGAGTCAAGTTACGACAAGTCTGAGTGAGTCAAGTTACGACAAGTTTGACTGAGTCAAGTTATCACAAGTTTGAATGAGTCAAGTTACGACAAGTTTGACTGAGTCAAGTTACGACAAGTTTGACTGAGTCAAGTTACGAAAGTCTGAGTGAGTCAAGTTACGACAAGTTTAAGCGAGTCAAGTTACGACAAGTTTGAGTGAGTCAAGTTACGACAAGTTTGAGTGAGTCAAGTTACGACAAGTTTGAGTGAGTCAAGTTAAGACCAGTCTGAGTGAGTCAAGTTACGACAAGTTTGAGTGAGTCAAGTTACGACAAGTTTGAGTGAGTCAAGTTACGACCAGTCTGAGTGAGTCAAGTTACGACAAGTTTGAGTGAGTCAAGTTACGAAAAGTTTGAGTGAGTCAAGTTACGACAAGTTTGAGTGAGTCAAGTTACGACAAGTTTGAGTGAGTCAAGTTACGACAAGTCTGAGTGAGTCAAGTTACGACAAGTTTGAGTGAGTCAAGTTATGAGAAGTAAAAAGTTGAAAACTGCAAAGTTTTCAGAAGACGGAGCAAAGCTGAAACGAAGGAAACGAGCAAATTTGAAAACTAATGAGACGGGAACCTGGTGGGAGAAACGGGAGTTTGTTTCGGCAGGGCACCGTTTGTTGGTGGAGCATGGTGAGTTGTGGACAAGACAAGAACACGGACGCAGGCGTAAGGTTAAACCTAACCGAACTGAACTGAAAAAAAAAACCCTCCTTTTTATCTTAATAATACTCTTCTAAATATAGTTAGCGCATTCTAGTTTAAAATTATTACGTTCTTGTAAACTCTTATAAAGTAATTTAGGTAAATAATTTAGCAATTTAGTTTTATTGTAGTATTGTAATTAGAGTAAATAATTTAGTTTATTGTTTTTTAATTTTATTGTTTGTAATTTTTAATTGCCATATTGTCTTAGTTACAGTAATAAATATTTCTAGGCCTACATTTAGTTGTGTTTCGGAGTGTCTTCTCGGGCTTGTTTATGTTTAGTGTTTTATGTATGTTGGAGAGCGCCCACTTTTGTGGCGCGGATTCGTCACACGGTGATAATTCTTTTTTTATCAGAGCGACTACTTTTGTTTGACAAAAGTTCAAAAATAATAGGCGTTCAATATTCTAAGCTCCTCAGCTGGTCGACATTGCAGCTTCCAACAGTATTTATGCTTAATCCATTTACAGAGATTACATTATTAGGAAAGTTTTCTTTGTCAAGAAAGTTTTCCGAGTTTATGCCGAGAAAGCTCTGCCATTGTGCCTGTTTCTACAGACCCATCTCAAAAAAAAAAAAAGAAATTTAAACTTTTCCTTATCCCAGCAAACTTATTTATAAGTGGTCTGACGCACGTTCACTGCCATGTCTTTAGTGGCCATGGACTTCATGTAACGAAACATTATGTTGTCCGAGTTAAATCTCAATTATCAGATTTTTCCTAAAAAACTTGGACTGAACTTAAAAAGCATCAAGCTAACCCTCTTAAAAAAAACCAAGAGTACAAAAATTCAACTTTTAACCCAGTTTAATTGTCAGCATTTTAGTATTGACTGCTGTACACAGTTGCAGTGAATAAAAGCATCGCTCCGTTTTCTTGAAAGTCTGTTGTAAAATCGGTTGAGCTATCCCTCCGAGCCTTAAAAAAAAAATTAAAAAACATTAAGAAGAAGAAGAAAAAAGTCAGCTGGCCTTAAACAGAGCTCGCATCGAAATTAACCACAAGGCCTCCACAAGATATATGTAATAAATTCTGATTGCCTTGTATAATGGCCGTCCCCTTTGTAACAGTTGTTTGGTCTCGCAACTCAACCTGCTCTCTCTAAGAGTGAAGAACGTGTAATATAATAAGATGAAATAAAATACATCTTCTGCGAAGACCATCAGTGTGATGAAGAAAACAAAAAACCTAAAAAACTGAAAAGTTCTTCCTCAGCATGGTTTCTATAAAAAACAGCTTGGTAGGTTTTTTTAGCTGCTTAAATTGATGCTTTAAATAATTTCACTTTTTCCCTCTTAAAACTGAGTTGAATATCTAAGGAACACTTTTTACTGCAAATAAATGCAGGTTATGATTATTTTTTCTTGGCTCCACAATGTTTTTATTCTCTTTTGTTCATCCAAAAGCTGACAATATTTTTTATGATTTTTTTCCAGAGACCGAGGGTATTTATACCAGGCATTTTTTCTATTGTGCTTTCAGCAAATAACGGAAGGCAAATAGACCGAAAGCAAAAAGGTGAACAAAAAATATTGCGTAGCTAAAAGACGATATACATACCGATCACAGTCTCTAAAAATCACTAACAGGCACCACAAGAAGCAGGGCACATCCTGATCAAGGTATCTGGATTATAACGACAGTCACCCCTATCTGCCCAAGCCTTACAGCCAGGATGGTGATCCTCACAGCAGGACTCTAATAAAAAAAAAATAAAGGAAAGCTATTTTGTTTTGTTTGATTTTGGATTTGCTTTGTTTTCTTGTTTAGTTGTTTTTGTTGTATTGGTTGTTGTTGTTGTTGTTGTTTTTTTTAAACTTAAATCCAATACTACAGAATACAGCTGAAAATACTCTTTAAGGGGCCGCCAGGGAGGGGAGAGGACGGGGTTCGGAAGATTTTACTTATGTCACAATAAAATTGTGTCTGTTCCCACAACAAAGGTCTGAAATGTTCTTATGATCCTCATTCCCGCCACAGGAGATACATAATCACTGGTCCCTAAGGAATGACATTCAAAGGTAGCAAAAGGATATTTTACAGGTGGGAAGTTGGTTTTGATTCCGATTTTCGTATTAATAGCACTGTGTTATCATACTAATTGTAGGGTCTCGGGACGGTCAATCGTCAGAGGAACCAGTTAATATTTGCCAGTGGTTTCGTATTTCTAATGCAACTTAAATTAAGAAATCACAAAAAGTAGTAGTTGTAGTATCAAAATCAAAATTAAATAATTGTATAAAGTAAAAAATAAATGTATGAAATAAAAATAAAAATAAAAAATGAAAGATAAATAAGTAAATAACCAACCCTTGAACCTATTCCCCCATGCATATATGAAAAAGAATAATTTGCCTCCACTTCAGTGAAATGCTTGATTGTGACGAACGAGATTTTAATGAAATTAGGTAAGTTCTGGAATTAAGTGCTAGTGAGACTCGATCATATAGTTTTTTAATTCCGCTGCATCAGAAAGTCCTTTTGTAGATTCATTTTCATCGATTTATTTCCAAAAATAATGATTGGAAAAGACTGCCTGCGTGGTCTTCCATGGCCTCCTCATAATTGTTCACTTTCTTAGAAGTAGAGGTTTTCTGCTAATAATTGCTCAACCTTTCAAATCTCAGTTGAACGTTCAAAAATGTACACTGGTGGACCACTCGTAGATGACAAAGATTTTTCCTTCTCTTGTGAAAACATACTTTACAGGTTATTTCTAACACGTTGAACGGTATTTGAGTGGTACAATTTTGCATCAGTCCCACTGACAAAGTTCATTTTACGTATATAAGAACGATCCTTCGCAGTAAAGCACTATTTGAGCAATAGTGGAAATCAGACCTGAAAAAAATTTCAGGCCTGTACGGGATTCGAACCACTGACCTCTGCGATACTAGTGCAGCGCTCTACCAATTGAGCTAACAAGCCAACTGGGAGCAGGCCATCAAATTAATTCGATATAAACCCGTAGATGATAAATCAAACAACAACAAACATATGAAACATATGAGTGAACTGCGGTTATGAGACGTATATAAGAACGATCCTTCGCAGTAAAGCACTATTTGAGCAATAGTGGAAATCAGACCTGAAAAAAATTTCAGGCCTGTACGGGATTCGAACCACTGACCTCTGCGATACTAGTGCAGCGCTCTACCAATTGAGCTAACAAGCTCAATTGAGGTCAGTGGTTCGAATCCCGTACAGGCCTGAAATTTTTTTCAGGTCTGATTTCCACTATTGCTCAAATAGTGCTTTACTGCGAAGGATCGTTCTTATATACGTCTCATAACCGCAGTTCACTCATATGTTTCATATGTTTGTTGTTGTTTAAAGTTCATTTTGTCGGCTCCTCGCCTGTCAATAGGGATTTCTAATTTAAAATAATGTTAAGGCTGCTAACCCAATGCATAACAAGTTATTATAAATTGAAACAATAAAATCCTCACCACATACGCCACAGGTTCTGGGACAAGCCATCAACTTGTCATAGCTATTATAGCAATCATCATGTTGTTTCCCTGGACAATCTTGTTTGTCAAAGCATTCTGGGAAGAAAATTAATATTGATAATCCTATGTTTATGTTTTTTTGATTAAACGAGCTAAACACTCGAAAGTACTTGGGGGGAAATATCACCGATAGAAAACTTCAGGAGGACGTACATACCGTAGATTGTGTTTGGGTTCACTTTAGCAAGTTCATTTGTCATGATAGTGTTATGATATTACGTTGTTATGATGTTCTTAGCTCTTTGATATCGAAGGCCTAAGGAGGGATATCGTTGTGATCTGCCAGTTTCAAGTGAAGAGCTTACTACCATCTAAAATAAACTGTAAAATACATCTACTTAAACCAGGTCACGGTGAAACACCGAAAAATAAGACATTCTTTCTTTGATCCTACATAACAGTGCTAAAAGATATTATAACATAACCAAAGTAAAGCGCGCGCTCTGATTGGTCAATTTAGCGTCCCCCATTTGCCCATGAGTGTACGCTGCTGACGTGAGCAAATGCAAAGACTATTTTTCCGCGCGCGCTTGTTTTTTCTGGTCACGTAAGATTTGTTAAATAAAAGGGAACTCTTTAACTACAATGTATCAATGTTATGTTATAAAACAAATGGTAAACACCACAGCGTACACTATTGAGTTATGGATGCACTTGGGAGGTTTGCTAAGCACTCAAGAAGCTAGAGTCGCTCTCGGCTATCGCCTCGAGCGACTCTTACGCTTCTTTCGTGCTTAGCAACCTCCCGCGTGCATCCATAACTCAATAGTGTACGCTGTGGTGTTTACCATTTGTTAAAAAGCGATAGTTTTTATCCCTGGAAGGGACAATCATCCATCAACTAGGAAAGTAAGTCTGTTTGTAGTTCCTCTTGGTAACCTGCTCTGTAGACTCAGCAAATCTAAAAACATACCGTGTGCTCCACCTACAAGAAAAATAATTAAAACTGAACTAACTAAAGAGAAGAAACTGGAAATACTTGAATTAATTTTGCTCAGTGTCTTAGTTGTGTCGATAAAGAAAAACAGTTTTTGCCCGTGATTTGTGTACACAGGAATGAGCGACTCCCTGTTTCAAAGCATGAATCTTCTCTCGTAAGGAGAGCAATTTATTTTCAAAATTCTCAAGAAGTCTTACGGATAAAACACGTCTCTTTCCCATTGTTGGCAAGACCATAACCCTGAAAAAATTTCTCAGCGTGACCCATACCGTTGGTTCATGACATGAAAATCCACAGGTCACAGCGTTGTAATGTAATTTTTGAGAAATTCGGTATATAAGCGACATACCTCAGACTTAAGAAGTCAGGACTCCCCGGTGTAGTTGTTGCTTCGCGTGTGTGCATAATTCTGTCAGTGCGTGCTTGTACATGCATGCGTATGTTTATACTTACAATATTGAATGCTGCACATTAGCACCAACATAAGCAACAATAATCCAAACTTGGGAGACATGGCAGACAAATCTAGATAAAATAAAATAAAGAAATTATACGTTAGCCCGTTTATGGGTTTTTGTGTTCTGTTGTAATTATTATTATTGGGAGGAAAACATGTAGGCAACAACACTGACGAATGTGTGTCGTTAAATTAACTTAGACATGGCAAAATGGTGAGGGTCAATTGCTCTAAACGCAACTAAATATGAAGATAAAATCTCGTGCAGCCATGAACAAACAAGAGGGAGATATAAAAAAAAAAAACTGACTGCAAGACCTTAACTTTTGTCTATTTTCCGCCATTAGTTTTCTAAAACGGAGTTACCTTTCTGAGGAAGTGTCTTCACAAGAAGTTCAAGAAAATAAAATGCCTCGCAATTCTCGATAAAGGAGTTGTTTTATGGCATTGAACATCTCATTAGACATGCACCAGTGACAAAGTTAACAATTTGATTGCATTCTGCAGCCCATTCAGTTTGCTCAAGAGGCGATGATATCTTGTAAAGCGCTTCATGGTGTTTATTCAAGTGTCTCAAACAAGAAGGTCCTTATTTTTAAATATACCCTTTTAGAGATTAACACCAAGAAGAAAACTTGTTACTGAGGGTATTTGTAGGAAACTGTAGTAATGAACGTTTTTGTTAATTCTATTTCGAATGAAATTAAGGGAAAGTCTTTTGAATGGAAACTACGATAGAAAGAAAGGTTGGTGACATGCACGAGTGATAATGTTGGAAAGCTATGCCTTCTGACAATTATCGGGTTATCACTAACCGCGGTAAGGTGGTCATTAGACCTTGTTATTTTCTCATAATAGAGCAGTCAGTTGTTACTGCAAGGTAGATAATTACATGAGTAATTAAAACATAGCCTAGCGATAAACGTATAAATGCAAGTAAGCACAACTTTCCTACTCTATTGCTGGCGCACGTAACCAAAAATTTTGCATCACTAACTTCCTCTCCAAGTACAATCGTAATAGTACTTCGTTGGAGTCAACATATGTTCAACGCCTATGCAATAAATGTAATTCCATCTTGAAGAGTTCGGCGAAAAGTTTGTGCAAAGTGCAAAACAACACACTGAGTACAGTATTCGTTATAAGAAGCGTGACTAGCAAAGAAAGGTCGGTGACATGTACAAGTTTTAATGTTGGAAAACTAACATCATCACTCGGGCATGTGTCATGGAAGTGTTAGGAATTTATTTATTTAATGTAAATTATTTTTTTTATTCTCTTAGGATCAGTGTAGTTCGTGATTATTTGTATCTGTTACGTAGTTTTTATTCTTCACTTGTGTAAACTGTTGTGTAATTAACCTTTATTGTGTATATCAAATAGTTTTCTTCATTCTTTTCGGGCACCTTGCGTCCATGTGTATTTAAGGATTTGGGTGGTTTTTTTTTGAGGAAGTGAGGTGAAGGTTTGTGAGTTACGAGCGAAGAGCGTGGAAAAAATTTGAGTCGACGGAGACTCGGCACAGTATCATTTCTGAGAAATTCATTCAGAACAATCGTTCCATTTCACGGTAGAAAACCATTTGCGGGGGAACGGGTGTGCAAAGAATCTACCAGACTGTGAGCTAAAGGAAGAAGAGATAGTAACTAATTCAATAACAAGTCTGAGCGAGTCAAGTTACGAGAAGTAAAAAGTTGAAAACTGCAAAGTTGTCAGAAGACGAAGCAAAGTTGAAACGAAGGAAACGAGCAAAGTTGAGAACTGGTGAGACAGGAACCTGGTTGGAGAAACGGGAGTTTGGTTTGTCAGGGCACTGTTTGTTGGTGGAGCGTGGTGATTTGTGGACAAGAGAAGAACACGGACGCGGGCGTAAGGTGAAACCCAACCGAACTGAACTAAAAAAAAAAAAAAAACCTTTTTTTTTTTATCTTAATAGTAATAATCTTGTAAATAGTTTTAGTGTACTGTAGTTTAAGTTAGCGTATTCCTGTAAATTAATTAGATCATTGTATTATCGTTATTGTTAGTCGCTTTATTGTTTTATTAGCATAATAAATATCTCTAGGCCTACGTTTAGTTGTATTGTGGCGTGTGTTCTCGGACTCGTTTATGTTCTGTGTTTTGTTTGTGTTAGGGGGCACCCACCTTTGTGGCGCGGATTCGTCACAGCATGGCACCAACCCTTCTTTCCTAGTCACGTTTCTTATAATGAAAACTGTTGGTTTGCACACTACAGAAACCTTTTACTATGCTCGCCAAGATCATTACTTGGATAGCTTTCGGAGAATTATCAGCGTTTATCACCTATTACATATGGTTTAAGCTGTAGGACCTTGTTGCCTTATCACAAAAGAGCAGTCCATTATGTTACTGCAAGGTAGATAATTGATTGCGTTCATTAGAAATAGCCTAACCTAATAAAATGATAAATATAAGGAAGCATATATATAGTTTTCCTATTCTATCACTGGCGCCGGGGAAAGCTGTGCTTTCCTTTAATAGTTACAATTAGCGAGCAGAACTTACTTATGTGGTGCATTTTATAATTAGGTGCCATTCATGGTCATTCACTTGAGATTTATTTTGCACGTGGCGGTGCAAATTAAGTCCAATCGATATGCATCAATGAAAGAGTTGGAAAGCTGTACTTTCCTTTAATAGTTATAATTAGCGCAACGAAAGAGGGGGAAAGCTGTGCTTTCCTATGATAATTATGATAGGCAAGAAGACCTTCCTTATCTTTTTCTGGGTTATCACTCGAGGGAAACAGAGAAGTTTTAATTTTTTGAGATAATAACGCGCATGTGGACAAAGATAAAGTGGTAGAAACTTCCTCGTATAAAGCCAGAAAACTGCGAAGGGAAAGATCTAAATAATCTACAAGCTTGAGGCCAGTTTATTACGAAATTAAACTGAACTATAATATAACCAAAGTAAAGCGCGCGCTCTGATTGGTCAATTCAGTGTCCACCATTTGCCTATTAGTGTACGCTGCTGACGTGAGCAAATGCAAAGGCTAGTTTTCCGCGCGCGCTTGTTTTTTCTGGTCACGCAAGACTTGTTAAATAAAAGAAAACTCTTTGCTACAATCTATCAGTGATATGTTATAAAACAAATGGTAAACGCTACAGCGTTCATTATTTAGTTATTAATGCACTTGGGGAGGTTTACTTAGCATTCAAGAAGCTAGAGTCGCTGTCGGCTATCGCCACGCACAACTCTTACGGCCCTTTCGTGCTTAGCAACCACCAATGTGTATCTATAACTCTAATAGTGTACGCTGTGGTGTTTACCCTTTGTTAATTTGTGTTCATTTCAGGTTTCATGTTTATTCCATCTTAAATCTTGTACTGAATTGATAAGGAGCCACCAGTACTCCGCTCTGGTATAACTGACCCAAACTGAAAGCAGAGTAGATTGAGCTAACAAGCGAAGCATTGTTTCGCTCTTTGAGCATAATCATAAGTTTAGGTCAATCTGATATAATGATATTACCATCAACTGGTTAAGGCTATTTCCTTTGTGGTGAACGTTTCCAGCTTTACGCTAAGAAAGTTCTTCCACAATGCCTTTGATCAAAGATTCGTCTCAGAATTAAAATGAATTTCCTGTTATTTCAGGAAATGTGAAAGATCAGCTGCTTTAAAGTGAGTTAAGTCACCTTGCACAATAAAGCATGGTTTCCAAATATTAGGCACCAAAGAATATCGCGGGACCAACGCCCCTTCTGTCGACTTTTCAATTAGGAGTTCTTATCAAAGACATAGAGACAGGTTGATTCTATACACAAGCAACAGCAAAGAAAGCTATGCTTTCTTCCAAATCTCAGCGAATCAGTAGGTTCTTGTGACCGTGGCGTCAGTAGACGTGCGAGGAGAGAGAAGTTATGCTTGCAAAAAGCGTATAAAGGGTCTTGAGAATTTCCCTGAGGACTTCTACGGCCAATAGCATTTCAGCCACGAGAGTGCGGAGTTATTCGATCTACTAATTCGACGTGCGGCGGCCTTCACGCAAATGAGAATAGACTGCTTATTTCAGTCTATAATCATCTAGGTGATGCTAAGTCGGTCAACTTTGGAATACTAATTTTGGTGCTAATGAACTTGTACAGTCTCTGATATTGTACCTGTAAGTAAAGACATACTCACGCTCATGTACACAAACACACAAACCAAATTTCACACAGAAGCTTTCTGCACAATGCTTATCCTGATTAATCCCCATTTGTTTTTTTTGAAATCTACAATTTATCAAGTTCTTGAATATCCCAAGCTTGTATCACTATACTATTATTATTTTGTCTCGGACCCAAGGTATAAGAAAAAGATAAAAAAACAATTCATTCAAGATAACTTGAAACTGATCAGAAGACACCATTCGCGTCTTAGCTCTAAAACTCTGAAACATTTTGAGTATCAAGTGCTTGTCATGTTGGCAGAAGCTTCGCTCATCATTGCATACTCTCGTTCGTTCGCAGATAAACGAATACAAGGACAAACATAACGGAAGCATTAGAATTAATATACCATCCATTTCTCCTTTTCTGTGTCTTATGACATTTAAAGTTAGTTTTTAAAACTAATTCCCCACCATCGTTTAAAGGCAGTGAGAAGCAAAAGATTATAAACCGTATTCTCTTAGTGAGAAGCCTTTAGTAACGTTCAATTAGAAACTGTCAGTGAGAAAGTGAATAAGGGCCTGTTTACATGGAGGTGGGGGACCCCAGGTAGGTGTGGTAGCCTGTCTAAGTGGAGTGACCCGCTTAAGTGGGATGACCCGCCTAAGCGGGTAGCCCGGTCTACCAAGTAGGGTAACTCTGTCAGCCGAGGTGACAATTTGCCACGCAAACGCTTCAGAGTGGGCCAACCCGCCTAGCCAGGCCACGTCCATGGTAAAAAGCTCTGATACGAAACAAGCGTGTTGTAAAACTTTCCTAGCTGTCCCATACAGAATTAAAACGTAAAACACCAGATTTTACGTCCTCTTACCAATGAAACCTCGGAAGTGATTAACTTACATTTTTACTTTGAACTCAACACTGCACGCATTCATATGTTATCGACCTATTGGTGAAAATCTTATGGAAAAACAAATGACGTCCCATAAGACGGAGTCTAATAGGAATAACAGTGATGGCAATGCAAGTCCAAAACAGCAGAGATCACCAGAAATTGCAACGGACACACAAGGAGTCTAAAATATTCACATTTCGGAATAATTAGCGTTGTAAATCAACCATATTTCGTTATCACTACTTTTCCGTATAACGTATCAACACAGGCGACCCAAGCGTGCTTTGTGATTTTGGGGTCTAAAGGTCATTAACGGCAATACCTAACATAATAAGATCGAATTAAGCGTAAGCGTGAGCCGTTAAGAAAGGGAAAAAATTATAAAAAAAATTAGTAAAAATTAGAACGGATACATAACATGTCAAGTCTCCTTATTATATTTCCGTGGCCGCTCTATCGCCAACGGTCGTTACAACACTGTTTTAACGACGTTCTTTGTAACTGGTGTAGTGTGTGTTACCAGTCTACTGTACTGTATAAAGAAAAACCGGAGGCTGATCACTTCAACCTGTCCCGAACACCAACCATCTCCAGTCGAAGGCTGATAAATTCTACAAAAGTCGACCGATATCCCTCAAATTTCCATCCGTGAGAGTGCTTTATCAATACCTAATAATAATGCTGCTCGAACGGGTAGGTATTAGCAAAGCGTTAAAAGGACTGTAAACGACAAAGCAGCCGAGGAAAAAAAAGTAAGGAGACTCAACACGTTATATTCGTTGCTTTTATTATCCTTTTTAATTTTCTTAATTTTTTTTTGTTTTTTCCTTTTTTTTTAACGTCCCACGCTCACGCTTAGAATTAGATCTTAATCTTTTAGGTTCAAAACAGGTTCAAATTGTCAACGGTACGTTCCTTGCGTAACCTAACACCGTGTAACACATCGCGTGGCGCTTTTATGAATAAACACGAACGTTTCCGAGAATAAATCTTTCGTCTTTCTCGAGACGTCAGCTTGGGACGCCTATTCTTAAAGTCCCTAATTACAAGCGCAACAATAACCTCGATGAACTTCACCCCGGCACCACAGGGTTATAAGATTGTATGTAAAGGCATTTTATTTTCCGACCACGGCTAGGCGGGTTACCTCATCTACCTAGGGTCCTGCACCTCCGTGTAAACAGGCCCTAACTCATAACTTTATCCGTGACCTGTGACAGTGTGAATCAGTGACGCTCAACTTATCCCGTTTAACGTCATCATCATCTTGTTTCAAGAGAATATGAACTCTCAGCTGTATGAACTCTCAGCTGATATTCTCATGTGCGTGATCCTCACTATCAGTTTTAGTTAATTTTATTACCCTGTCCGTCAAAATCAAATACAGAAGGAAATTCCATTCATCGGAGTTATCGCTCTCTCTATTGATCAATAGTTCATTATATTAAAAATTCATCTCTTTACCTATCTGTCTATTTTTTCTTTTAGTCAAACTCCAAGGAAGGAAAATCTTAGCAATTTTAAAGGGGATGCTGACAGACATTATTTTCTATTGAATAAAGGGGTAAGTTTCTAAAGAAACTGTGATTCTGCGTCGGTGGGGGTAACAAGGTCATTTGGTAATATCAACTAAGTTGAAATTGTAAATTGGCCACCATAAAGAGTTAAAAAGCTGACGTTTCGATCATTAGCCCTTCGTCAGAGCGAATGGAGGAATTATGGGTTGTGTGGGGGTTTTATGCCGAAAGTGGAGCTGCGCTATTAGTGGGAACATGGTGACGAGAAAAACGCCAGACCTTTTAATCTACCTAATCATTCTGACTAGCGTATGGCAATCTGCGTTATTTCCTTACATTTAGGTAGCTCGGAGAGCCGCAAAACTCTTGAACAAAATTTTATCTTTCAAATGGGCACTATTAACCCCATAGGTATCAACGAACGCTCTTCATTCTACTAATCTATTCATGTTTATCTCGTCATCATGTTCCCACCAATAGCGTAGCTCTACTTTCTGCATAAGACCCCCACACAACCTACAATTCCCCCATTCGCTCTGAGGAAGAGCTTATACTCAAGAAGTTAGCTTTTTAATTATTTTGTATTGCCTTTTATTACTTATTTAATCATCTATCAATATTCATTTCGTAGAGTATATCTGTCAAAATAAAGATCATCGTCAATATCGGGAGCGGGCAGCTAAGTACGAATGTCATATCAACCCTAAAACCAGTTCATAGATTGCCTTATTTCCTGTGGTGCTTGTTAGAAAGTGTCTGTGATCGGTATCTTTGCTCTCCCAACTGACCAAACTCAGTTTATACTAATGTAGTGGCTTTCAATTGCCTGGCTTCGACTACTTTGCTGTGAGCAGTTTCTCTTTCCTTCATTGAGGCAGGCATATGCTTTTTTATGATATTTGATCGATATAGTTAATGGAATCAGAATTACTTTTTAACGAGCACATTTTGCTCTAAGCCTTTTAGGGCGCCGTGAGCGAGGAAAAGTCAAGTAATAAGACACTTGCAAACAAATACGTCTTAAAAATGTTTCCAGTCTTTGGCTAAACAAAGCGCTAAAAATATATGACTCTATGTTGACATTCAAGAGAAAGAGAACACGCGTATAAGAGAAAAAGCATAAGCCGTATTCATTTACAGGATTCTTTCACCAGAAAGTTTCAGTGGAAAGTTACCGCTGCACACATTTTTCCAGTAAAAGGAACTTATCAAAGACGCTTCATAGAAAACTTCTTGAAGAAGAAAATTTGCTTAAGTCCCTAACCATTGTCCTTGCCAAGTCATCTTGAACGCTTTTTTCAACTCATCATTCGCCTACAGGTGCGCTCTTCACAACGGAAAATAAGTAATTAAAATGATCACAGTTTTAATAAAACTCCTTTCACTTCGTAAAAAATTCCAAACTGAGGGATTTAAAATAGGCGTGAACGAAAAATCAAAAACAACAATAACAAATGTAGACTCTTTGTCTCGTCTCAACTCTTAGATGAACTGTTGCCGCATACGCAGCTTCCGATCCATCTCCAAAATAGCGTAATTGAATTGAAATTACGCTCTCGTCTGAAAGATAACATCTTTGGATCTGGATACCTACGGCCTTTGACAGATCAGATAACTATTGCGAGTATCTGAAAGAAAGTCCCTCGTGGAGAAGGTCGTCCCAGCCATTTTTCAGTTTGCATAGATCTTGGAAGAGTGTCTCAATCGTTGTGAAAAGAGGTGAAATTCAGCCAGTGGATCGTATAACTTGGCCACGACCTTGAGTACTGTGCGCTCGTTTAAGGTAGTTCTTTAGCCACGAATTCGAGGAGATTATTCGAAAAAATTTACCGAACCTGAGGCGAACAATTGTTTCAGTATGATTTCAGGGCAGAGCTGAACTACAGAGAAATTTCTGAAATCATAACAATTTAGTAACATTTATTAACATTTTATTTTAACATTTTACTCCCTGGAAATTATGTCATTGAAATTCACATTGGTTAGTTGAATAAAACTCCTTAAACTTGTAAAAATTCCAAACTGAGGAATTAGACAACAACAATTCAAAGTAAACTGCGTACTGAAAATAAATAAAAAAGACTAGGATACAAGAGCAAAATGAACACGACAGCCTCTTTTCAATGTCAAGGCCAAGCCCAATGTCCCCGACGCGATTGGCGAGTTCACAAAAAATCACGCACGCCAGGCGTGAAAACAAAACAACGCGGGGGGAGAGGGGAGAAGCGAAATTGAAGTCAAAAGAGAAAGAAACTTTCTAGGGAGACCCTTCGTTGAACAGGTGCAGTTTCGCAAATCCCTCTCTGGATTTCTCAAAAGACGTGAAACATAAAAACCCACGCGCTCCAGAATTGGATTTCTCAATTGAAATCCAGCTTGAGGACGGGTTTTCTCAGCGTCGTATTCCGTTTTTAGATTCCACGTTCTGCCTTAAGGTAATTTCCTTCAAATTTTTCGACTATCAAACTTTTTTGAAATTTGGTTTATTTAACATTCATGAAATAAAAAAAAATGGGGGTCACCGTTCTTGTTTACACGTTAGCAGGCGCCTAAAATGGGATATTTATCCCTGGTTGTGCGTTAAAATCTCGAATACCCTGTATCAGAATTTAGCCGTGGTAACTTGAAAGACACAAAATTTTACTTTGAAATTAAAGCTTCTTTTATTAAAATAAGCAGTATTGCTTCATTTTAGCTGTTTTTGATTGCCTGGTTGTGGGGATTTTTCACTTTTTCTGACAGTTCCGTTCTTAGCTTGAATCCTGACCTTGGCCAAAATAGACCAAGTACGGAACTATTATCCCAAAAAAATTCATGTTCTACTAAAAAAAATTTTTTCTTCCAAAATATTCTTTATTGGACTGTTCTTAGCAAACACCTGAAAAAAAATCGGGCGTCACCGTGCTTGTTTCCTCACAAACTGCCGTGAAAGGTGGATATGGTTTTGAGATCGCAGTCATCCCCTGTCATATGACGCTCCTAGCCCATCGCCACATTTTCCTTTTCATTATTCTCTTTCCACAGGTTTCTTTTGCTTTCTAAACTTTCCAGACATGATTCCTTTGCCGACTTTTCGATTTCGGGCCCTACTTCCCTCTCGCGAGCCTTCAGCGTGGACTCTCCAAGTGATGGTGAGTAGGACCTACGCTTGCGTGTAGCATCCCCATGAATATGTCGATTTTTAAATCGGCATAATAAGTTAAAATTTATCTAAGAATTGGCTAGATGTTAAATGGGTGCTTTTATTGTGGAAAACAATATTCTTAGCAACATTAAATGTAAACAAACCCGCAGCGAGCTTCGTGTTTACATCAAAGATTGGTCTCCCTCGCGTTGTTCCGGTGCAACCTGCCGTGGGTCTTATTTCTTCTACAGATACTTGTCTCTCCACACTCGGAGTTTAAACAGTTTATGTAGAGTAGTGATCCTAGCCCAGAGACTGTTTCTTTAACGCAGTCGGAGAGCTTTAGAGCTGCCCCACACACTTCACAGCTGCCGTCCAAAGCCTCAGTGAGGATATTTAATTCTACAACTCGACGGCCGCGAAATGGAAATCTACTGCAGACTTCCGGATCACGCACTTCCTTTTCATTTTCTTGTTTTTCGAGAGCAGACCTGGAAGTGTCAGCCGATTTGCGGCATTCTTATTACGAATAAAAGCTTTTGCTCCGCCAAAGCGTCCCTTGTCTGTTCTTTTCACGCTAGCGGGAAGAACGGCCGCCATCTTCGATGTCGCAATGTTATGAGCAGAAAAGGTTGCGCAGTGCAAAACGAGGGAATCACCCTAAAATCCGAAATCTGGATTTCCAAAATCCAGATTTTCCAATGAAAAGCAAAGATTTCTTTGAACGCGGTTTCTTATTTCTGATTGGCCATGAGTTCGTCTCGACTCAGTTACCTAGCAACCACATTCACAATGGCGGAGGGCTGTGGATTGAATACTGAAAGTATTGATGTCGCACTGTATAGTCAGGACGGTTGGTTTCGACAGCTGTGTTACATTTGGCAACCTTTTCTAAAAAAAGAGTATTCTCCTCTTCACTCTGTACATCGGATGTGGGAAGTAACTTCAAACCCTCCTGGATGAAAATTCGAATTTATACTTCGACAGGTGAGGTCCAATAAAAAGACTTTCAACTTATTCAATGTCTATGACATGTATCTTATTAGTACCACTGCGTACTTATCCTTTAACAAATGTTGAAAGAACTGATCACCAAGCAATGGATTGGTGGACAAAACAATGACCTCCAGTCCATTTACCTAACCTCGTTGGACAACTCAAAGTACATAGACCATTACCTTTTGATTTTTTCGTTTTGCTTTTTGTTAGTCACAACAAACACCACGAAATTTAGGCGATTATTTTAAATATTCTAAATTCTTCCATCGAAATATAGTGCAAAGTCATTTAACCTCCCTCAGTATCGGTCATGAAGTGAGGCGAGAAATCGATAAAATGAGCTGTTTGGTCCGTCAGTATGATATACGTTTATTATCCAATTGTGCTTCGTAGAGTACAAATAACGCGCGAGACGAGTACAGATAGCACGCGATATTTGTACTTCAGAAATGTCCACGAAATTCGCCCGCACTGAAATAACAATTTGGCGTGTTGGATAATGATCTCTTATTAGACGTTTTGTTATGTAGAATCACTGAGCATTTTTAGTCGTTGTTTGTATTTGACTCGCCCTATGGGCTAGTTAAAATACAGCACAACTCGTAAAAATACTCAGCAATATACTATATACACAAAAAACGTCTGACTAGTAAGATATATTTATTATCCAATTGTGTTTTGAAGAGTACAAATAACGTGCAATACGTGCAAGCACAAATATCACGCGATATTTGTACTCCAGAAATATCTGCAAAATTCTCTCACACTGAAATAACAATTTAGCGAGTTGGATAATAAATCTCGTCTTAGATGTTTTGTTGTGTAGTATCGCTGAGTAGTTTTTTACTCATTGTTTGTATTTTGACTTGCCCTACGGACTCGTCAAAATACAGCACAACTTGTAAAAATACTCAGCAATACTACACAACAAAACAATATATATATTGACTTACAGTGTGTACTAGAAACAAAATGTATCAAGAGCTTCATGAATTGAAATTTTCATGAATTCAATTTTTCAAATGTAAAACATATTTTGACGAGTGCTGCCACAGCTTGTATCAATTGAAAGTGTTTCTGTTCTGGTAAATTCAAGCTCCCTTAGTTCCCTTATTGTGTTTGTAAAGCCCTTTATTTATAAGCCCTTCTCAAACCTCTTACAAAGTTGTATATGCTAGTACTATTAATTAAACCAGCAGTCTTATACTGTTACACTGAGTATTAATGGTATTGTTTTCAGCAAAGTACTTGTGCATTTTGGGGTCAAAAGTCACTATAATGTGAATAAAACTAATCTACAGTACATGTACATTAGCATCAATGTTATCCAAGAAAAAAAAAACCACAGTCACTTATAAAACAACATTGAAGAATGAAGTAGGCCATTTATTTATAAGCCCTTCTCAAGCCCCTTACAAAGTTGTATATGCTCAGACTATTAATTAAAGCAGCAGTTTTATACTGTTATGCTGAGTATTAATGGTATTGTTTTCAGTGCAGTACTTGTATACAGATGTATTTGTTACATTTTGGGGTCCAAAGTTACTATAATGTGAAATAAACTGATCTGCAATACATGTACATCCGCATCAATGTTATCCAAGAAAAAAACAGTTGCCAATAAAACAACATTGAAGAATGAATTAGGGGTCGAAATGGTGTGACATACATGCATGCTGTACAGTTGTACATATATTTGGCTCAGACAGACAGCTCTCTTGCCTCATCTTGATTTCTTTGTCCACATTTTGAGATTGCTTTAGCATTAACACCATGTCTAATAGTGTTTTGTCCCCTGTACCATTTACAATACATGTTAGTTTTGCTGGTTGACTTTCTGATGGAAACTTTTATCACTGCATGTTCAAGTTGTTTCTCTGACTGTTACAGTTCTCATGTGTTGGTGTCATGGCAACCACATATTTATTATAGAAGTCAACACAAAATTTTTTATGTAATTTCAACCTTACTGGTTAAGCTTTCAGTAGTGATGCTGGGCATCCCTATGACAACCCTTGTTGAAAATCTTTCCTTTTTAGCTTTTGGGGGCAACTGAGTTAATTTTTCTTAGTTTTTGCTCTGAATCAGGCTTCATGGCTCAGTTCTCTGTCTTGGTACTGGACGTAGTGTCCAGTCCACCAGCAAGGACCGTTTCATTCCTTAATTTTCACCTGCAGCTCAAATTGATTATTCATTGAAAATTTTGATTAGATTTGCTTCAAAATTTTGCCTATTAACATGTGGCTTTGTAGTTGATAGTTGGTAGTGGACTGCTCAACTAGTATCTTGGAGGCAGGGGCTCGAATCCTTTCAAAGCCTGAATGTTTTCTGGTTTCTTTTCTGCAATTGCTTATAATAAGTATATGAATTACAGTCTACTTGTGAGGATCGTTTCTTTGCTTGAATATCATCTGCAGATCAAATTTGCTACATTAAATCTATATCTTCTGTGATAACTGAACAACACTTAATCAGTCACATTTGCTGATAAGGATATGAAAAATTGAATTTATTTCCCTCGTGTATTTTTGCTTTAGTTTAGTTTTGTTTTGTCTTTTATAACAGATGACACAATGAAGAGCAGATGATTTGGCTGCACTTGTCTGTGATTTCTATGAAGTACAACCTTTGGAACCATTTGAAAAGGGTTCAAGTAAGTTAACATCTTATAAAAGATCATTTCTTTATTAATTCCTTTTAAAATTTAGGAAATCCTTAACATCGTCATGAGCATCAAGCCTCAAATAACTCTTTCGGAATTGTTGACGAAAGAGTATACATCAATTAAAAAAACCATGACGTGTGTTTAACAACTAACTTAATGACTCGCATGTATGCTTAGGCTGCAACTGAATTAATAAACAAAATTGGGTCCTTCACTAATTTCTTTCCAAGCTTACTAATGACAACATCATGCACCTGTGTTTATCTCGGACAGTTAAGTGTTCTGTTTATTTATTGTCCTCGGTCAACCTGAGCAAAAAATGATCATGATTCCTCTACAATTTGTTATTTGAGCTTACTAAATACACCTTCCAAACACTCTGAGTAAAAACATGTATGACTTCAACATACTTAAATCTCCTCTGTTTTCTAAATGTGAGAATTAAGGAATAAAAGAGGTAAGTTTCTAAAGAAACTGTGGTGCTGTGTCGGTTGGGGTAACATGGTAATTTGGTTTTATCAATTAAGTTGAAATTTTAAATTGGCCACCACCGTAAAAGAGTTAAAAAGCTGACGTTTGGAGCATTAGTCCTTCCTCAGAGCGAATGAGAGAATCGTGTGTTGTGTGTGTTTATATGCAGAAAGTGGAGCTTAAATGCTGGGTGGGAACCGGGTGACGAGAAAAAGAAGAATGAATTTAAGTAGAAATGAACAGCATTCATTGACACTGCTTAGAATGATTATAGGTAGATAAAGTGTCTGGCAACTGGTTTTGATGTGCCCTTGTCATTCATTTCTACGTCGCGAAGGTGTTCTCGGAATCAAATAGTTTGATGACAGCAGTCGGAAGATGAGAATGCTGTCTATTCTTTTTAAAGGAAGTAAAACTGAGTCGATTGTTATAATCGGTCTTCACTTTTAAAAATATATCTTTTGAATGCTATTATTGTGTCTTGAGATCTCAAAAAAATAAAAAACACAATCAAGAGGTAAGAAATGGCCATTTTCAAAATCAACTTGATAATCTTGCCGCAAACCAACAACTCGCAATAACCACGTCAAGCGGTTCACAAGCAGCTGCTGCTCTGGACATTTAAAAAAAAAGAGATCATTATTTACGTCAGTAAAAAAACATTTGTAGCATCTAATTGTCCAGGCAGATCATAATTGCCATTACAAAGTGTGGTCAATGTTGTTATTTCATAATAATGTACTTCTTACTGGCTGAGATAAAATTATATGGTTTTTCTTCTTTTAATTATAACAAAACTGGAAGCCTCACTCACAGCTTCGAATTCAACATTAAAATTTTAATAATTAAGAGAAAAGATGAGCTTCAAGCTAAAGGTCTGAACTACTTTTTTGTTACATTCCAGCTTAATTTGTTCAAGTTGTTAAGCTTTAATTTAATTCTGTTCCAAATGTAAGGAGATGAATTCAATTTCTCAAATGTAAAACATATTTTGACGAGTGCTGCCACAGCTTGTATCAAAGTGTTTCTGTTCTGGTAAATTTAAGCTCCCTTAGATATATACATTGTGTTTGTAAGGCCCTTTATTTATAAGCCCTCCTAAAACCCCTTACAAAGTTGTATATGCTCGCAACTATTAATTAAACCAGCAGTCTTATACTGTTACATTGAGTACTAATGGTATTGTTTTCAGCAAAGTACTTGTGCATTTTGGGATCAAAAGTCACTATAATGTGAATAAAACTAATCCACAGTACATGTACATTAGCATCAATGTTATCCAAGAAAAAAAAAAAAAACCACAGTCACTTATAAAACAACATTGAAGAATGAAGTAGGGGTCAAAATGGTGTGACATATACATGCTGTACAGTGATACACAGGCTTAGACAAACACCAAGCTTGCATTTAGCTGTTACCTCAACTTAGTTCCTCTGTCCACAATTTTAGATTACTTTAGCATTAACACCATATCAAATAGTGTTTTGTCTCCTTTACTATTTACAATACATGTTAGTTTTGCTGGTTGACCTTCCGATGGAAACTCTTATCACTGTTTCTCACTGTTAAAATTCTCATGTGTTGGTGTCATGGCAACCACATAATTATTATAGAACACAAAGTTGTTTTATGTAATTTGGACCTTATCAAAATGCAGAGACTCGAAAAATATGATTTGTCTACTTTAATAGCACAACTATAAGACCCCAGCTTGTTCTGTTTTCTTGCCTTATCTTAAATGTATTAATGTAGTTGCAGGGCAGAAAACTTGGCCCGCGTTAACGTCCGAGACCGGTAACTTTTCCATTCGGACAAGGAAAAAGATGATCGAAGTTGTGCGATTGGACAAGTATTAGGCCTAGCTTATACGTCGCGCTACAGTCGAATTTAATTCAAGGTCCCACAAGCAATTAAATTTGACGATAGCGCGACGTCTAAAACGAATTAAATTCGTCTGGTAAATTAAATTCGTCCTTGACGTTTTATCCGTCTTGGTAAGACGGATAAAATAGCGATAACGCGTCTTCAGTTTTAACGTCCCACTAGCGCCGCGTCGAATGAAATGCATACATTTTCTTAATGTATTTCAATTTATTTTGGCGAGCCCGCAGCGACCCGAGGTACTGCATTTGGGAAAAGAATTAAATTCGATCGTATTTAAAACCACGCCACGGTTTACGTCGAAGGAACGACGAATTTAATGGAATTAAATTGGTCCGAGTTAAATTCGACTGAAGCGACGTATAAACTAGGCCTAAGTTGTAGAGCTCTAACGTTGCCTGACTTTAGATAAATAGTAAATCATTTTTTCCCGTATTTTACAACTAAGAGCCTAGGAAATAAACTTTCTTTTCTTTTTGTGCAAGCTGTGTATTTGATTTCTTCGCTCAGCGTCGCCACTGATTTCCACTTAACTGGGGCATGGTTGAAATAAAAAAAGGATTTTTGAAACCCTAAATTGCTGTTGCCGATTTTTAAATCTTTTTTATTTTATATTTTTATTATTATATAGATACTGATGAAATACCAGGATTTCTCTTTGTACTAAAAAATCATATCTTCACCGCGCGCAATGAAGATACTATTTTTATCTTTCACGTGTGAGGATATTGGTGTGGCCATGGTTACCAACATAATTCCCCAATTGCTGTTTCGAAAATGAATAAAAAAATTTGTCTTTTATATGGAAATTTCATCAGTATCTATATAATAAACGGAACATTACATGGCCGCTTGGGGATACGAATGTTATCTTCGAGTGCTGAAAGTATCTCTCACGAGTGAGCGCAGCGAACGAGTGAGAGATACTTTAAGCACTCGAAGATAAAATTCGTATCCCCAAGCGGCCATGTAATATCCTCTATATATATGTATTAAACACTGCCCGCCTCGACTAGTCTTTGCTAACTGCGGGCAGTGCATATTTCTTGTAATATTGTAATATATCATTAAACTGTCATCAAAACTGTCACCTTACTGGATCCGGCCTCTGCGGCAAAGTCAAACAATAAGCATTTTTCCTTATGACTCTCAAGAGTTAGGTAAGCAACTGTGGCGAGTTTTGAAAAGTTTAGAAGAAGACTTGAGCTTTAATTAACCCTCTGTTAGATCTATGACGAGGGAATATCGCTGAAATAATCGACATTTTAAAATTTGCTACCATTACTCTGTCAGATGTTTGTTTTTGAGAGCATTATTTTGTGATTAAATATATTGTGATTAAGTTCCTTAAAACCCATGGATTAAAGTCAAATGAGAACTATCCATTGTTGATGACTTTGATTTAATCCAGCTCCCTGGCAGTTTTTAAATTTGCTTTTTTTTTTCTCTAATTGCCACATTGTTGGTCTTGGTCAGGCGGGCCAACTCGAGACGCTGAAAAAATGAGCCTTACCAGTAACCTTTTCTCCGCATCTCCTTAAAGTAAATTCTCATAGAAATTAGGCAAGACTAAGACATGAAAAGCTAAACGAAGAAAACATTATCAAAACCACCAAAGAGACGTATGCTTTTTTAGGATGTACATAAAAGTTATGAATTCACCTGCCGACGCAAAGACAATTTCTATTTTTTTCTCGTTTCAGACTGGCCGGATTCCTAGCAGCTTGTCCGTATTTGTTTAAAGCCATTCTAGGTCCAGTAGGAAGAATAACAGCTGATATGCTCATAAGATACAAGATTTGTAAAGTTGGTACAATAAGGAAAATTTTCTACGGGGCAGGTAATTCTTACATTTGTATATCTGTAAGTAGTTAGCAATCGCTAAGGCCAGTAGCATAAACTGTGATTCTGTTAAGGCTCGCATATGATCGTCTTTGTCGCAGGGATTAGTAAAATTATCATATGACCCATAGAAAAGTGTACCAAAAGCTGACGTGTGCAGGGCTAGACGGGTTGACGTGAGCCGGTCGGGAGAAAGCCATGCGGCTCTGGTTCTCTTGTACGCCTTTGATGCACAAAAAAACAAACGAACATTCTTCGCATGTGTTGCAAAAAAAAAAAAAAAAGAGTGACGACAGTGAAAAAAAAAAAAGAGAAAATAAGTAATGTTTTCGATGAATTGCGAGTTTCTTGTTCTGACTTGAGAAAATAAATGAAATTTTTTTTTTTATTGTAGAATCGTTTTTGTGGTATTTCGCGCGCGCCAATCTATGGCGTTCCATTTTAGTCAAAACAAACTTTTCAAATTTTCAAAACATATAGTCTGAGCGTATGTGGAGAGATGTATGCGGGCCATGCGTAAACCCCACTTGATACTGGATGAAATTTTGACTTCAAGATTCACTTAAAGATAAATCTTCTCCGATTCTGTCCATAGGTTTATTAGCTGGAATATTTATCGTGGCAACAGGCTATATTTGGCTAAGGAGAACAAATGTTATATTCCTTGTGTTGGGTGTTGAATTTTCTGGTTTAAATGCTATTGGTTACGCCGTCGATCATTTGGACATTGCCCCACCCTTTGCATCAGCTCCTGGATTTATAACCGAGTAAGTAGACATGTATAAGAGGGACCTCAAGTAACCAACCACGCATGCTTTGTTTCGAAACTGAGTCTGCACTTTTCTGCCCTGTACATTCGACTGTTTAAAGTCGTAGTCCATTCCGCAAGCTTAAAGGCTGTAATTGTTTTTCTCATTTAGATACAAGAAGATTGGAGGATAGTGTTCTGGAACACACTTGTTATGTTAACGCCGTAATTTTCTACACACAGCCTTGTTTAGGAGAACGCTAGCCATGGGCATCACCTACTACGCAGGAAGATATAGACAAAGAGGAATAAGACTCCTAGGACTCACACAGAATGATACAGTGCTACAGTAGAAACTACGTGGTAAGGTCCAATGGTTACATGTTCCAGTATCACGGTGACAAGTTGGTTCTAGTCCTTGCTCTTTTGTTCCGTTTAATTAGTGCGAAGAAAAGTGCGAAGGAATACTTACCAACGTGTGGCTTACAGTGAGACGCAATAATTCTACTTTATCATCCGATCGAGGCTAGGAATATGGCAGTTTGAAAGGCGTGATCAGCAATTACGACTTTTTATACGATCAGTATCATCTTCGAAGTATGTCGACCTTAATTAAGAAAAAATATGAACATTTGGCTTCTATGAACAAACGTAAGATAAGTTTAAACTGAAGAATAAATCTATAATCATTCTACTACTTTGCAGTATTTCTTTACATAGCGGTCCACATGTTCTGATCTGGGAGAGAATAGGGGAAAGCGTACTGACACTGCTGTGAAGAACCGTATTATCTTTAGCCGGGCTACCGGAATCTTTCGTCTCCAAGCTGCAAATGACGTGACTATGATTATTACCTCTCGAAAAAAAGGATAACAGGCGGACAGTGATGTCCAAGATCCGTTCAGATAGTTAATCCATCATATAATTTTGCTTGAACACGATTGGTTTAAACGTGAGCGAATATGCACCAGCTAAGAAAGGAACTTATCAAACGTATTTGATTAATTGGGTTTTATTCTGAATGTTACATTATTTAGTCTCTGTTACGTAGAACCTGTCTCCTTCATCGGTGATAAAACTGTTAATAAATAGTATTTCGCAAGAGAAAATACCCTTCACGTTACAATACGCTACGGCTAGTTGAAACTGTTAATAATAATACTTGTCAGCAAGCCGACCAGATCTTTGTTTTGTACGTGGGGAGGGGAAGAGAGGGCGAAAGGGCAGATAGAAAATAGAAGATGGAGAGAACCCATTGATGTCGTAACGATTCTGTCTCAACGATTCTGTTCCGTTTTATTTATTAATTTTTTTCATGTAATTCTCATTGTGCCTGATAACGATAACCGTACTAAAATAGCAGAGTTGTGTCCTGTGCATTTTCCACATGTCAGAACTGATTGCACAGATCCTATCTCTCCCCCCTCCCCCCGAACACACAAAGAGTCTGCTTTAAGAACTATTTTCAAACTGTGCATGTTCTTGTAACAGGCATCAGGACCAGGGACTTTTCAGCTGCCCCTTTCCTCCGCGGACAATCGTGGAAAATGCACGGGATTGACTTAAGAACCGAGTTACGAAGTAAACCAATATCTTGCTTTCTCGGGGTTGACAGCAACATCTCGGTAATACCAATATAACAACTATTATTATCACGAAAACTCTCGTACAGTTTTGTATCCTTAATCAAGAGTCAGGTTTTCTGCTTTGCATAGTCTGTCCTGAGAACGTGACAGTCAACTATTGGGGTCAACGTACAGTTATTATTACGGTATATTCATCAGTATCGCTTGAGCATGGAGCACAAGAACGGAAACAAGGTATCAAGATCGCGTTAAGTCGAACGCAAAGCCAACCAAACAGTTTTAAATATTCCTATTTTCTTAAAAATGGGGTTCCGCTTTAGCTATCCACATAGAAAAAAGTTCCTTGTCAATGATATTTTTAGTGTGTAGCAATAGGATATATATATATCTTATTAGACGTTTTGTTGTGTATTATTGCTGAGTATTTTTACGAGTTGTGCCGTACTTAGTAAAAATACTCAGCGATACTACACAACCAAACGTCTAATGAGTTATTTATTATCCAACCCGCCAAACTGTTATTTCAGGAGGTGGGACGGAATTGACGCGTTGTCGTGTTACTGTTTCTATTTTCTTCAATAAATGAAAGTTTCCTGGTCGTCTAGCTTTTTTTTCCTCGTTCGATTCAACTAATAAACTTAAATTTATATTTGCCATCCATTCCGACTCTTCGTCGTCAGAAATATGATTCAAATTGTCCGCCATCTTTTTTCCCGTAACTTTAATCCAATTCTTCGCTTGCGCGATGAGAGAAAACCTGTCTAACGGGTTCTCAGGTGTACAAATACCGCATGATATTTGTACTCGTCTTTTGCGTTATTTGTACTCTACGGATTGTAGTTGGATAACAAAAACGGATAACTGAGATACAAGCATGAGAGCAATAGTTAAATTAATTCAACATAATAATACGTTCTTGGGCGGGACGTTTCAAAACATACGCTCATCAAAAGCATAACATTGACTCGTATAACGAGTACTGTGCGCAAACTGAAGCACACGTTTAGCATTACGTAATTATTTCTGTATTACTTCGCTGTCGCCATTATCCGAAGTCATTTCTTCGTCAATAGAATCCTGAGGAGTGCCTTCAATCGGGAGGGTCTCGTGAAGATACTTGAGCAGGTCTCCATCAGCAAAGTCATCGTCTGTGTATCCCTGGCCAGTCATTACTTATCTAGTGGTCAGTAATCCTTCCACACCCACAGGACCCCGGGCGTGGATAAGACCCGTGCTGATACCTACTTTAGCACCTAAATAAAATAATGATGTTTAGTTAGTATCCTGTACCTTTGAAGGACTCGTTGAATTCCCATCCCCGCTACCTATAGCAAGTTCCGCGACAAACTATGCTCCTACGCAGGGCAACAAAACCCACGATAATCAACAGGTAGAAAAACGGGCAAAGTGCATCCCCGACCAAAGCACTGGAGCTATACCGGGGTTTCAAGGTTCTAATGGACTCACGGGTGTACCTGGAAGGTAGGAGTCCCGATGCGCGCATAATTTCCCCTCCCTTTGTAAAACGATCTTTTCAGGTCAACAACATTCAAATCTTCAGAATCACTTTTGGAAAACTGCCCAAATCCAAAGAATCGTCATGGCATAATATGTTTTCCGTGGCTAGATACTCCACTTGTTCGTCATTCTCGCCGCTTGCATGCAAACGCGCAAATACGCAGTATGAGCCATTTCACATAAGAGCGCGGAAACTCGTGACAGCGTCCCTATCCCTCTTCCCACCGCCTTTGAAAAATCCTACCCATGCGTATCTAATGAGATTAACGCGTTCACTCTCAAGATATCATTAGCAATTCTCCTCACAGGCAGCCATACAAATAGTATGAAACTAGTTCGGAGAATTTGGTATTGGATCAAGAAATAATTCCCTAAGGAGAAATTCTGGGGCCCGTTTTCCGAAAGTCCCATTAACTGAACAGGCCCGAAGCCATATTTTACAATCAAAATTTAGAAAATAGATTCGCAGGTTCGTGGCACTCTAACCAGTACAATTTGTTCCTTTAGCTGATAGTTTTATTGCACAATTTACAAATCTTCTGAAACCCCACATTGAATAACAACATATTCCTCCTATAGGAAACAGTAGCCGCAAAAACAGAACAGCTTTACCGGCCCGTTACTTTGACTGTACCTTCGAGAAACGGACCCCCAGACAATGACGGAAGTTAAAGGTTTACAAGCTTCTAAATTCTAAATGATTACATAAAAAGAATACGAAAGGTGCCACGCTACAAGAAGAACACTGGGAATGGAGGATGTCATCATCATTACGGTGTCAAAATAAGAAATCCAATTCCATAACTGCCGTAGTTGCGCGCCTGCAACCTGTTTCCCGGACCTCTGATATCTATGAGCAAAAGTATCCCTTTTTACCAATTAAGGATCGTCGCAGGTTACATTTTTTTTGCTTCAAGCCTCCCGAAAATTCGACAAGATTTTTATTTCCCTTCGGGATAATCTTTTAACCCTTCACACTCCATAACTAGAACCCTTGTTACTGGAACCGAAGCAAATTTCTCCTCCCATCGGGTCACTAATCAATTTTGCGCTCCACGAACTGAATCTTTCATTTTACTTAATTAACGGCAATTGTGTTCCTGTAATAGCTAAGCACACTGTTTCATACTTACCCAGGCCAAAGGGATACCCATCGGAAAATGTAGTGCTTGTGTTATGGAAGACACACGCACTATCCACAGCTTTTAGAAAGTGATCAGCAGTCCCCTCTAAAAATAAAGTATTTTGATAAGGGGCTTTTAGAAATCGGCACAAAGCAAACCATAAATGCATCTTGCGCGGCTTACAAATTTGTGAACTGAGCAATATGTAGTATAACATAGAAACTTGGAAAATATAAGTAAGTTGTCTATATTTTTCTGCGTTGCGCAGCTTACGTAGGTACTCTTTAAGGTTTTTAAAAAACAAACAAACAAACAAACAAACAAACATACGAAACATCACAGTGTAGAGATGATGGCCAACAGAAATGACCTCCAAAAATGGACCTTAGAATCATTGAAAGAAATGCTCCATACTGGAAACAAACGGAAGTTGAATTGTTATAATGAAAACTTTAGCAAACGCTTAGTCAACATATGCGGCAAATTAAAATGGCGCGTGGCGTTAACACTGAAAGACTAATGTGTCTTACATGTAGCCAGCGGTGGATATTCACCTCGCTGCATAGCCACCCTCACGCGGTGAATAGCTCTTAAATATCACGAGAATTACCAAAAACACTGATATAATCTTCATCGCACTGTCATAGCTCTGCGAAATCATTGCAATAAAAACAGAGCTGAAAAGAACCCTGATTACGGAGAGATTATGTAAGATATTCTTACCATTATCAGAGATAATGACAGCGTGAGAGCTTCCACATTGATGGATGCGATCAATGGCTTCCTCTGTAGTCCTGACTACTTCCACTGTACACTCTAACTCGCTGTATTCTTTCTTCGTAGTCTTGGCCAGAGCCGGAGCCAGCGGTAAAGTCTTGACCAACTTGAGTCCGGCGTGAACTATTACCTTAAAAGAAAATCAATTAAACAAACAAATAAAATTAATACTAGAAATAAGAAGAAAATTAGCAAACGGAGTCAGTTGGTGAGTTGGTGGTCTTAATAAGAAGGACGCACATTTTGTCCAGCATGAGTAATGAGCGAACTTACGTAGGTTAGCGACGGACAAAAAAAGCGTGCTGATTGAAAAAAATAATAGAAAAAAAAAATTATAATAATAAAACAGCTTCGCTCTTCAATTTCAGTCGAAACTGTGTTTTCATAGATTTGTCAAATTTCGTGATTTTGACGCTTAAAATGCATAGAGCGATGAAAAAAAAAAACAAAAAAAAAAACAAAATAAATTCAATTGCGCAAAATAACAAAAATTCATAACCGTTGAAAAGTAACGCTCTAAAATTTCTTAGAAGCGAATTTCTCTCGCGCATTCATTTTTCATCACCCAAAGCATAGAGAGCAATATGGAAAAAGCGCATTCTGATGTTATAGTGTAAAGGTTAACGACTTACTCCTTTTTCCCTGAGAGCTTTTAGCATGTGTTCCAGAAATGGCGGCCGAACAAGATCCCTGTGGACTAAAAGGGTCTCCATAGCATTGCCAGCTGCAGGGTAGTCACATTTGGAATCCATTACTACGAAGGAAGAATAGAGTATACTGCAACCAAAATACAGACGATCGATGCCAAAAAGTCAAGTTTAACAGATGTACCGTACGAGCATGATCACCCACAACGAAATGTTTGTCTCGGCAATCATTAAGCCAGAACGGAAAACCATTGAAGAACGGTTTGGTTTAAAGATATTACCCGCGTTTAAACATCTAGTTGAATAGCGGGAGTTATCAAATGGTTTTAGGAAAAAAAAGCCAAAATTTTCGTATTTCACGATCCTTGAAGTAAGTAAAACCATGTGGTAAAGTTGATCCCCACACAAGCACCACAAGTAGTATCAAGGAGGTTATCGCTGAAGATTGCAGAATGCGGGTTCTTGTTGCGTTAATCGCAACCGAATCAAGGATAATTGGTTGGAAGAATGCTGCAAGTTTTCTGGACCAATCACAGAGCGAAGTTAAGCGCAACGAATGCAACCGCGGGTTATTACTACTTCCCATTAAAAATCGAGCAAACTCGGCAATAAAACGCTTTTTCACCAAGCATGAGGTACAACAATGAGTTATATAATGCTCACCAATCTTTGTGGCCATTTCAAGATCCGCATCTTTGTCGACATACACGTGGCAAATTCCCCAAGCATGCCAAGAACAGGAATTTCTTTGCTCTGTCTGAATGCGCTCAATCATCTCACTGGAGCCTCGAAGGATGATTACATCCACGTATTTATCCAACTGATTAAGATGATTTACCTCTTTTCGAGTACTAACCTAACAGTAAGAATAACATTTACGCAGTCAGTATATAAAGACTACAGGACTGACACGGGTGTGATCGGCTCACAGAGTTCGATCACAGATCTGTGGCACGGCTTCTATGAGAAATGATCGCCGGTGAGAAGGGAGAGGAGGTTTGGGAAGGGTAGACGCCAAACCTTCCCAATTCAACGCTCTTCGTACCATCGCGCTTCATTTATCATAGAAATTTCCACTTGAGTGTGAAAACAGATCCGCAATTGTCTTCATCTCGGTTTAATTTACTGCGCCTTGTCATTGGTCCAAAAAACTCGTACACTTCCTCGACCAATCAGATCCAAAACTACAACCAGAGGCGAGATGGTCACTCAGCCGTTTGCTTTTTTTATTTGAGCCGTCATTGGCTCTTGTGATTACTTGAGTTTTGTTTTTACGACACCCAATCGAAAAGCGGTCTGAGAGAACTTCTGGAACAGGGTACCCACTTTGCTTATTCATGTTTTGGAAAGCAAAAGAGTTGCGAAGTTCATACCTGAGTAATTATTGAGAGCATCAAAGATATACTGAAACCTAATTAGTCCACATTCAGTGTGCGAAGTGAATTGCAAGGCAGTAAAACTCTGAATCAAAGTCAATGGCTGCGAGGAAGTCAGTCAATGGTAGTCACTAGAAAGTTTAAATTGAGAGCAGAAAATTGATGAATGAAAAGTTTAAAAGGGCTCGTTTAATGTCTTACTCCTTTAGAAAAAGTTACTGCTGCCGGTTTACTATCTCGAAATTATTTGACTCTCTCTACAAATGACAGTAAAAATTGTACACATTTACTAACGTCTGTTGAGGCGAAAAAAACAACAAGGATGATGGGTTAGTGTCAGCTAATCAGCCTAAGCACCGTCACAAAACTTACCAAACTAACAGCTTGGGGGGGGGGGAGGGGGGAACGTACATGGACAAAGCCTCTGCAACAAGACTGTGAAGAGATCTATTGCTGTGATAAGCTTCTTTACCACCATTCAGAAGCAAACCGTTGCATGTGCCGATGACTAAAGAGGCGACCTTGGAGAAAAAAAATTCCAACTTATGAAAAGACAAATACATGAACAAACACAACCAGAGGAAAAAAAACCCTTTCGTTTTCCATGGGTAAGGCTCAAAATCCCTGGGTTTTATAAAAGCAGGATTTTTATGTTTTCAGTTTACTTTGGACCAAGAAGCAAGTTAACAGGAACACACAAAAAGAGAAAAAACAAAACAAAACAAAACGAACGAACGAACAAATACTTTTCATATCTAAAGACCAGGTAAGTCAACTTCTAAATCTTACAATACTCTATAAGGAAAAAGATGAGAAACATTTAAACCTACTACAGCTGTACCTGTACTAGAGCAGCTGGGCAAGATCCAAAAATCACAAGAAGCACTCTAATTGGAACAGTTTCTCGTTTCAGCTCTAAACCATAAGCGATTTTGGTTCGTTTTAGCACACAACCCAAGATGTTGTGCGAGGAATGCGCAATCTGTCTCAGTCCCTGAGCAAGGTTTTCAAGTTTGGACGGACGGTGTCAAAAGTAATCTGCCCATCATAAGGGCACTTAAGCGTCTCTCAAACCGAGCGTAGTCCAGATCTTGAAAGTTAGCATCTACAATTTGATCCTTGCGTTCGATAAGAAGGTTGGCTAATTTGTAAATGATTCTGGCCGGCTAGACAAAACATGTAAAAGAAAAACAAAGACGCATCATTTAAACTGTAGTACTGCGCGTGACATTTGAATGTTGAAATGATAGATGAGGCGCGAGAAGAGTCAGCTTCAAGCCGTGCTTCAAACCTAGGCCAAGGCAAAAAAAGAGAGATGTTGGCAAAAACCGAACACTACCCCTCAACCAAAGGGAATTTTGGGTCATTTTGGTCAAACCTGTCGTCGACAACTTTTCCGTTAATTTTTTTTGGCCTATAAGTCTGGATAATCTGAAATGGTCCAAAGAAGCATGCTGAACAGACGTTATTTGTTTGGCGTTTTTCAGTGGAACGGAGGTAAGCGCGAGAGAAGCGCGGAGTGCCAGTCGCGTGCAAGGGGAGAAACGTGCTGCTTCACGCTGGCCTCGCGTTTGCCTCCGTTCGTCTGAACAACACAAAAGGATTACGCCTGCTCTGCAGGCTAGACCTGAACATGGAATTAAATTAATAGCAAACAACTGTTCGGCCTTAAGCATTTTTAATAGTCTACAACCGTACCTGGTCAGCGGTCAGTGCTTGCTCTTCCCCTTTTGCGAGCTATGAAAAAAAAGCGAATTCATAAAAGAAACCGAAAAACACATTTACGCAGAAAAAAAAGAAAAATAGTATAACAGCAAACAATTTTATAAAACTAGTATATCCCGAGAAGAAGGTGCAAATTTACAGTCACAGGATCAACCAGGACCACTCGGTATATCATCACACGCGAGTTACCACAGGTTTTCAGGAGGGAGGGGAGATGGGGGGAAGTTACTGAAAGGTTTAACCAGACGCTGTAATCACTAAAAGCACTCCGTATCTAGTTCACGATGCACACTGAATGAAAACGCTGATATGGCATTTTTACAAAAACTGCCCGCAATCTAGCATCTAAAATTAGTAGTTTAACAGAACCCTATGTGGACATCACGAGCTCCTCTTTACTTGTTTGACTTCAGAATCCTGTCCCTCCAGTGTTTCTGAATATTTAAGTTAAGGTCGAGATCAACTCTGTATCAGATAGCCATTAGAGTTTGAGAATTCTAAACATAAAAGTATCGCAATTAAGTTCCGATCTAATATAAAGCGTTCTCTGATTGATCTGCTGCCTTAAGTTTCCAACCAATCACTATAAGGTAAACTACAACGTGACGATGACATGGACTAAGGTACATTCTGACGTACCTGCCGCAGCCTGATTCTCTACAGATGGCCCTGGTTCGTCGACCATAGTGAAGAATGCTCCAACCTTTCGGCTATCCAGGACTTGACGAATGACGTAATCACTTCCAGTAGCATTGGCTATAACTACACTCGTAGCGCTCTTTAGTGCCCAGGCTGCAGCCTGAACAGTCATGAAGAAGGTAAAAATAAAATGGTTAAGTTACGAGAGTTGAAATAATTCATCGTTATTTTGTAAGCCTTATTCTCTGAGAGCAAATCGCGAAACTGTTTCGATCTCTCTTTCCCAAAGATTCAAACGCAAACTTGCCTTTGTAAAGGAATCATAACACGATTTATGACTCGTACTAAATTTAGCATAAAGCCCCGTTCACATAGTGCTGTGACTTTCTGTCATCTTTCTGCCTTGCGTCCACAATAATCCGAAAAAATTCTCCACTAAAAACAGATATTTTCAAACTACAGATAATTTTCAAAACGGCACTATAGGCCATACGGTAACTAAAATGTACTCAGAGAATAATCGAAAAAAAGTAGCTGTATACGGATAGTCCAAAATTGAAAGGATTTGGCTGCATGTAAATTTCGGTACCTGTCTGCCTGCCTTGAAGTTTACGTCAGGATTTAGTATCTTTCTCGTTTGTACCTTTATGTGATTTTATTCAATCAAAAAGACTGGTCTTTCACCACGTTTTTGAATGACAACTCGTTGCTTGCGAATGGGAATTTCAATGTTGCGTTCCAATAAAATTTACCTGACCTCCCCTTAAGAGTATCCGGTGCTCTAACAATCCTCGCTCATGGACGGTCAATTGTCTAAAGTTCCCCCTTCATACTCTTTGCAAACATGTTTTGAACTATTGGAAGTACAAGCCTTCACTTTAGACTCCATGCCTCCCCTGCCAACACGTGACTTTTCTCCAAATTCAATATTACTGACGTTCGCTGGCCTGAATGTGTCTAGAAGGCGAGACTAGGGCAAGTCGGGAGGGCTGCAGTAAATGCCCCGTACATCTGATAATATCAACAGCAAATCTGACTTCAGTTCCACTGATAGCAAGGAAGATAAACTATCATTGTCCTTTACACTTATCACCTGATGAAAACAACGAGAATCGAATCTTTTTTAAGAACAGTGGAATAACAGTCACGTTATTATGAGATTCACATTTACGTTGAAGCTTAATAGTTCATTCATTCAGTCAGTCATTGACAGTAACATCAGGAAGTCACAGAAGAAAAGTTAAGTAAAACCCAAAGCAATTCCGTATTACTTTCAGCACACAATTGAAAATTGCTCTAAAATTTTATCTACAGCTAAGATTCCTGGCTGATCCTCGGTGTAAAAACCTGTGAATCTCACGAGTGACACAAAACAAAGACAACAAAACATTATAAACAATAGCGTACAGCAAAACAATACCTCATGAAACAAAGAAACCCTCCTTAGGTTTTTACACCGAGGATGACCCAGATTCCTACATGCTAAGAACACCTGTAGATTTGTATCTGTCATGTTGAGGATTCAGTGATTGCTCTAAATTTTGTCAGTGGCTATTTGCTGGATCAAAAAAGTGCACAATTTGTTTTAGTCAGTAAAAAGTTTTCCACGCGTTTTTTTCATTCCAAATTGCATCCTATGACGTTTGATTACCAATAAATAGATGTTGAGAATTGAGAATTTCGCATCACATCAAGCTAAAAACTCTCTGACTGATAAGTAATGTCAGCAGCTCCTACGATCTGATGAACACTGAATGCTGGTTAACCCTGCGGGTGACAAGCATCTAATTCTTCTTACAATATGACTGCTGAATCAAACATTACAGTACTGAGAATAAAGCAAATGATCACCAACTGCAGAAGCTACTGATCGTTCAACAAACTCTCCTAGTCAGTACCGTACTGGTGAACAGTGTGGAGAATTTGCTTACTGATATTGTAAGGACAAGATATCTGTTAATCTCTTCTAAAAGTCCATTGACTAAGATTATAAACAAGATTTTCACTACTAGGCTGCTTTCTGTAACAAAATTTCAAAGTTTTTTCACTAGAAGAACAGCTCGTAAAGAGTGTATTTTGAATGACTGTTTACAATGAGCATGCAACAAGGCTTTGGAATCAACATAAACATAGACATATTGACAGGAACAGCAAACAATCCTATGAGTGAGATTAATTCAGACCAAGACAGAGTCACCAAGGAAACTAAACTTTAAGATAAATTGTGATAAATTGTGCTTAGAATTGGTGGACCCCAAAGAACTCCAAGAAGTGATCAACATGTAACTTCCCCAAATAATATTCAATAATATCCAGCTAACAGGTAAAGAGAATACTCAAAACTTATCAAGTAGAATTTGTGATTGTGATCTAACACCAAATTCTTGTAACTAATTTACAAGGAAATGTGTAGCAGCTAGAGGGGAGAATTAGCAATCAGATCTTAGGATTAAGGGTTAAAAGCTAAAAATGCCAGGCTGACACAATGCAGCTATGTACTAATGCCAAAAAATGCATGGCACGCTAAAATACTAGGTCAATCTCCAATATGCCAGAGCATAATATAAACATTTCACTCGCTGATCCACAAATAAAGGTAATGTTCTCAAAGTTTGACAATAAAATAAACATGTACATGCTATACTTCAATTGGGCCTCTCAAATTTAAGGAAACTGCTAAAATTAATACATATTTTTTAGGGTTCTTGGAATTGATAATAACCTGAAAACAGATGGTAAAGTTTCAACATTAAATCTTTGTCTTCACTGACTACAACTTCTTGTGCCAACTACCCTCTCTAAATGGTGCTAAGTAACTGAATTAGGGATTTGTGATTGAAAATGTTACTTACCGGTGCCCAGGCCATCTTATCAAGTCGTGAGAAAAGTGCATGTAAGAGAAGGAGACAGTGACAGTGTTAGAAAAGTCAATTGTCTAGCGTTTAACTACATTCTCACTGAGCTAAATTCTACATAAAACTTTGTCTTAAGTTGAACTGTTTAACAAAATTTTATTTACTAATAGGTTGTCTATGATGATGAGTTTCATGTTTTTTGGCTACTCTGTTCATACAATTGGACAATTTCTTTGGTTCCTTTGGCATGGCAATTGTCAAATAGTGAGAACATTTGAGGGCAAATATGGGTAATTGTGAAGAAGAGCTCCCCAAAAAACCTGTCGGCCGACAGTCGGCCGACAGACGACCAACTGTCGGCCGACTGTCGGCCGACAGACGACCAACTGTCGGCCGACTGTCGGCCGACAGTCGGCCGACAGACGACCAACTGTCGGCCGACTGTCGGCCGACAGACGACCAACTGTCGGCCGACTGTCGGCCGACAGGTTTTGCCTGAAATATAGGCTACCTGTCGGCCGCCAGTCGGCCGACAGTCGGCCGACTGTTGGTAATGTGTCGGTAACCTGTCGGTACCTTGTCGGTAGCTTGTCCGTGAAACGATCACACAATGTTAGGGATTCTAAGTTTGCCGTTACAAAAGCATATGGGTTTAAATTATTAATTTTTTAATTTGCGTTTGTCGCAGAGTGGCAAAACGAGGTATCGTGGTCGTTTTAGATCAAGAGTTTTTGGTCTGGTTTACCAGAAACGTTGAGTGATCCGATATTTCACTCGTAGAATCGTGCCTCGCTTGATACAACATCCAACATGTTTAATACGTTGACAATTGACTTTCAAGATTTGGTGGCTCCTAAAGGAGCCGTTTTGTGCGTGGTGAAATATACAAGATATTTCACTCGTAAAATCGTGCCGCGAACTTCATTGGCAACAGCTGCCCCTCTCTCCTCATGTTGCTCATGACCGGGATGTAGCGCCGAAGTCTTTTGCGACAGGCAACCTCCAGATCTCGCACGGATTGAACTTCTTGGTCGCGGAGGACGAGGTCCAGTTCCCTCGAGGCGACCTTTTTCAATTCTGCTATCGCCACGAAGTCTCGTAGTGTGCTCCGAGGACAGCCTGCAAGACGGAAGGCACAGGTGTATGGAGTCAAATCAAGGTGTATGGAGTCAAATCAAGAGAAAGCTGAAGGCAATGAACGGGACAGTGAAGAGCAAACTTCCATGCTACCTCGACGAGTTCAACTGGCGGAAATGCTACCCTGGTGATCCGTTTGACAACTTGCTCGAAGCCATCGCAGAGTTCTGCCCACCAAACTAAGTTATTAGTTTGGTGGATTAGCGGCGCGCTCCTAAATCAATTATCGCATCACGCATCCAAGTCTAATTATCGAATTGTTACGTATAGTATTTTATTACTTAACATAACGAGTAAAAAGATTCACAGTTGTATCATTTATTAAACTTGAAATTGGAAATAGCAATTCATCCCAAACCTGCAAGATAGATTACGATGCTAGCAACAAATACATACATACATACTTAACATACCATAAGAGGCCGCGTTGCATTGTTGGGCGATTGGAACGAAAGTGTTTGTATTGATACGTAGCTTATGGTTTTCAGAGTTTTTGGCCGAGTTTTCGATTAAATTATCTTCCTATGCGATTCTTAGATTGTCTGGTGTGTTGTAAATTACGCAAGTGATATATCCTATACGCATCTGATAACATTTTGGAAGAAACGTTTCTTTACATACTACCAACTTTGCCGTCGATCGGTAAGTAGGTGAAGTCTGTCGAGTCATACATCACCATTACGGATTGTTATGTCACGTTAACTGTTCGTTTTTTACACAATTTTTCTTTTTTCTTAACCTGTCGGTAGACTGTCGGCCGCCTGTCGGTCAACTGTCGGCCGACAGTCGGCCGACAGTCGGCCGACAGGTTTTTTGGGGAGCTCTTCTTCACAATTACCCAAATATGATTGAAAAAATTCTAGAATATGATATGCAGTTCATGAAATGCTTTAGCTCACATCTCTATTTGGTGAGAAAGTTATTAAATTACTTTCAATTGATGAGCACAATTCATACCAATAAATGACACCTTTTGAAGACCAATTTTAATTTCAATTATGTTAATCTGCTACAAGCAAGAGAAAGAGAGTGGAATTAGCCAAGCTGAGTAAAGGTGAAAGAATTTGCTCAATATGTAGATAGTAGAATGGCTTATTCAAATGTTGCGAGGAGGAGTTGGTCAAAAATTGCTAAAAAGACCCTACCACAAATTTTTAATTTAGATAAAAAATAATACTGATACATCTGCCTTAAGTTTCTAATAGTGGATGTACAATATATCTAATTTGGCTTTAAACAAGCTTAGATTTGCAGGCCAGAAATTTGTCACAAATACCAATTACCAACAGTTATTACTGTCAAATAACAGGATCCCAAATTTCAAATCTAATTCAGAGCTAAGAATTAAATAATAAAAAAATAACTTTTGAAGCTTCTGAAAGTTAGGAGACATTTAAAATTAAAGAGCTTATTAAGAATTTTTTATTGAAAGAGAGTTTTTGCTATGAATCATGAAGAGGAGAGATATTTCACAGACCACATACAGCTGGAAGATCAAGTACTAACTTTTCATACTAAAGGAGACATGCAGACAGATAACTTGTAATAACCTGTTCTTAAAAACTTAATATTGAAACCTAGAAGTATCTCAGTCAATTGATGGTACATTTTATAAAAGGAGAAATTGTTTATTTGCTTCTTGTTGTTAATCCTGTTGTGGCTAGCAGTTTGTGTGAGTGTTTTACTAAAAAGGAGCATTTTTGGCAAATTCTCACTCTCTTTAAGTTAGAAAATTCATTCCCTATTTTGTGTTTCACTCTGTCTGACTACCATTACATTGTGGTCTACTGCTAAGTAATGAGAGAGAATTTCGCACAGCATAGGCACATGACCTAACAGCTTCATTTACCTTCCTACATGTAAATGCTACTGTAACAGTATAAATGTTAATCATAAAAAATAATAAAATTAATAATTAAATTTAATAAAAAAATATTTCAACTCAAAATCATTTCGAATAACTGGTGGTTTGATTTGTGTTCTCCTTAGTTCTACAGATAAAAGTATGCCCCTACTAAGAGAATTGCTTCAACTGAAATCCTCTTAAATTTGTCAAGAGTAGAGAAGAGGATTGTGGAGGTTCAATATAGTTTTCACCTAAAGTAAAATAAAAAGTAACTGATCAAAGAGACAAAAATAATGTTATTAAGTGATGTTGCAGTCCAACTATATGCTCAAGAAAATCCTGTCATCCTATTTAAGGCAAACTCTGCCACACCTGATTTTGAAATTCAATTGAATGTCTGAATTGTGAGTGGCATTTCAATGAGTCACGAAAGTACATAATTATATCCATTCAAGTCAAATTATAGTACATCTGATTATTTGAGCATTATTATTATTATCATTGATGATGATTTGATACAGTGTAGTGTGATCATGCAGGTGAATATATTCCTGAGAAGGACTCTGATCATCAGATGACCTTCTGCTAAGGTTGTCAAAATGTCATTCGGCCTGACTGCCTACAACTGTTCTTCTCAAGTCTACCCTCACCTTAACAATCAGAATATTTACACAATCTAATATTTCCTCTACAATCAGCATTCAAATTAGTTGACACATCATGTTTGTGAAGAGTAACAGTCCTGTTTCCATCGCACTATAAACAAGTAACACACCCCCTCCCCCCTCCATTCAATGTTCATGGAATATCACGATACAACATTGCTTTTTTGTTTTTTGTTTTTTGTTTGTTTTTTTTTTTGGGGGGGGGGGCAAAATGGTGAACTTAGCAAGGGCAAAAGAGATAAAATTGAAGCAATTATGGGTTGAAAAGATCAATGTGTCAACAATTTTGTTGCCAATTGTAGATTCAAACCATAAACTGTAAAATGGATTTGATTGTACTCACCCCAGCCAAATCTAGATCCATGCCTGGAGATGATGCTACCACATCATTCTCATTTATAATGGCAATACAGTTCATAGAGATGAACTCCTCCACTGTTAATCTCAAGTTATCCAGTGAGTATTTATCAGAAACATCCTGTTTTGTTATCAGCTAGCACCTGAAAAGCACAATCAATTTTTTTTAATAATTCTAGTTACAAAACACTTAGCTGTCAAGCTCATTTACAGGTTTTAGACACAAGATAATCAGATAAATTAACAATAATATCACTAATTACCAGTCCCCCCCTCGAAACAGGCACTGAAAAAAAAATTAAAAACTATAAATTAAACAAAAAAGTCATATAGCAGAAAAATTGAAACTGAAAAAAATTATAAACTAAATATTACACCTAAAAAATTAAAAAATAAATAAATAAAAATAAAAAACTATAAAGCTAAAAAGTTTAAAAACAAAAAAAATACGAACTACAGTGTATTGCTTGGACACTAACACTCATGCTTGAAAATGTGTGATAACAGTACACTGACTCTGAGAAAGAAATTAGTGAGACTGGGGTGAGTATGTAGAATCGAATGTACTACAAATGAACGATTTGCGGCTAAAAGTTGCAGAGGAAACAAATACTTGACTCGAGTTGTGTTCACAGCAAAGGAAAGAAATAACACAAGCCGTGTGCGCACCAATCACAACTTTGAATGTAACTTCAAATGTGTTTTACCCTCACTATTAAAACACATGGATACCACCTTAGGAAATATAAGATAATTATACTCAGATGATCACCATTCTGCACATTCCGATGCGTTCCCATGTTTATGATGATATTTATGTTCTATGATTTTGGCACATCTGTCAACATGAGACTTCTTGCATCACAAAAACTTTTATGATTATGGAATCCAAGAGGCCTTTGAAGTTAGAAAGCAAATCTAGGAGTGTCAATTTGCAATTAACATAATTGACTGCTACCTTATGAAAAAATGCCAATTAATGTTAAGATTTACTAAAACTTCATTTGAATAATAAATTTCACGATAAACATAATATACATGTACAGTGTATGACTATGTTTATCTCTTGGTACATTTTGTATAGCATACCTTTTAGTGAACCAAAGTCTTAAGCCTCTTAAAATGACTCCTTGTCTTAAAACCTTTACATTCAAGATATTGAGGATTTCTCGGAATTGTTTGATTGCCATTCATGGGGCATGAAATTGATTCTGGTGACTTTCTGAGGAAACTAATAATTAAGTCATGAAAGTAGACTTAAAAAGAAATTCATGGGTCTCGAAAGTAGGCTTTTAAAGAAATTCATGGGTCATGGAATTCATTCTGGTGACTTTCAGGGGAAATTCATGGGTCATGAAAGTAGACTTAAAAGAAATTCATGGGTCATGGAATTCATTTAGGTGACTTTCCAGGGAAATTAATGGGTCATGAAAGTAGGCTTTTAAAGAAATTCATGGGTCATGGAATTCATTTAGGTAACTTTCAGGGGAAATTAATGGGTCGCGAAAGTAGACTTTAAAGAAATTCATGGGTCATGAAGTAAGCTTTCAAAGAAATTAATGGGTCATGAAATTCATTCTGGTGACTTTCAAGGGAAATTCATGGGTCATGAAAGTAGGCTTAAAAGAAAATTCATGGGTCATGAAAACAATTCCCCTCATTCATGGAAAATTCAGGGCTTAAAATTAAACCCCATGAATTTTCATTTTGCAGTATTCATGGGCCATGAAATGATCTTAATTGGTTTTTCACCAGAAATTCATGGAATTGTCATAAAACTACTAACAGTTCATAGTGATATCTGTGAGTATAGAGATTCCTCATTATTTCTTCTGTGATTTTTTCCACATGATCACCCCGTAAAAATCTCTTAATACCACTTAAAGTTTGAATTTTGATCAAAATGAACCTCACTAATATCTTGCAATAGTCCTTAAAACATACCTGTCCGCATCTCAGGCCATACTGCTGAAACATAGCTTCATAGAGTGATAACAATCCTCCCTGTCCCACAGCGGCACATGCTCTTGGTTCGTAAGGCCTTGTCACTGCAAGAACACAGTATTGCTAATATTGAGTACAGTTCTTAATTGGGTACTAATGTAGGTAATAATGAGGCTCATGATAAAAAAAAAACACTGTTCTCAGGGCTCGAAATTGCGACCAATACAGTCGCATTTATGACTTAATTTTTATGTTTGCGACTAAAAAACTATTCCCGAGGAGTCGCAAAATTGCGAGTAGAATAAAAAAGCCAGCAGTCGCTACTTTGCCACTATTTTTGCCGAAATAAATAAAGAAATGAAAAAATATATTGTCGTGTGCCTTGATTATCATAGACATTTGAAGATATAGGGTAAAATTGTACCTAATTTATCCGAAATGTTGTGCACGCAGCGCCATTACCTTGATCGGCCGCCATTGCAGCGATCTCTTATTCACACCTCGAGGTCGGGAAGAACGGCCGCCATCTTGGATATCACAGTGTTATGCGCAGAAAAGCTTGCCCGGTGCAAAACCCAGGGAATCACCCTAATAAAATCTGAAACCTGGATTTCAAACTACCAGATTTTGCAAAGATTTCTCTGAACGCTCTTTCTTATTTCTGATTGGCCGTGACTTCCTCTCGACTCAGTTTCCTAGCAACCACATTCAAAATGGCGCACGGCCTTGGATCAGTACTGATGTCGCACTGTATAGTCAGGACGGTTCGTTTCGACAGCGCTAGCTGTGTTACATTTGACAACCTTTTCTGTAAGAAGAGTATTCTCCTCTTCACTTTGTACATCGAATGTGAGAAGTAACTTCAAACCCTCCAGGATGAAAATTCGAATTTATACTTCGACAGGTGAGAGGTCTTAACAAGACTTTTAACTTATTCGATGTCAATGAAATGTATCTTATTAGGACCACTGCGTGCTTATCCTTTAACAAATGCTGAAAGAACTGATCACCAAGCAATGGATTGGTGGACAAAACAATGACCTCCAGTCCATTTACGTAACCTCGTTGGACTACTCAAACATAGACCAACCTTTTGATTTTTTCGTTTTGTTTATGGTTAGTCACAGCAAACACCACGAAATTTAGGCGATTATTTTAAACATTCAAAATTCATCAATGTCGGTCATAAAGTCAGGTGAGAAATCGACAAAATTAGTTAAGGTGGTTCCTCCTTATATATATAGTTTTACATTTATTATTGAATTGTGCTAGAGTATAAATAACGCGCGAGACGAGTACAGATATCACGCGATATTTGTACTCCTGAAATATCCGCGAAATTCGCCCACACTGAAATAACAATTTGGCGTGTTGGATAATAATCTCTTATTAGACGTTTTTTTGTGTAGTATCACTGACTATTTTTAGTCGTTGTTTGTATTTCGACTCGCCCTATGGGCTCATCAAAATATATCACAACTCGTAAAAATACTCAGCAATACTACACAAAGAAAGGTCGGATGAGATATATTTATTATGCAATTGTGCTTTGTAGAGTACAAATAACGTGCAGAGATGAGTACAAATATCATGCGATATTTGTACTTAGAAATATCTGCGAATTAAATTCGTTCGCACTGAAATAAGAATTTGGCGTGTTGGATAATAGATCTCTTATTAGACGTTTTGTTGTGTATAGTATTGCTGAGAATGAATTTTTACTCATTGTTTGTATTTTGACTTGCCCTACAGGCTTGTCAAAATAATGCTTTTGACTTTGCTTTTGCTTTTGACTTGCCCTACAGGCTTGTCAAAATACAGTGCAACTTATCAAAATACTCAGTGATATATACTACACAACAAAACAATATATGTATTGATGTACAGTGTGTACTAGAAACAAAATGTATCAAGAGATTCATTAACTCAAATCCTCATGAATCCAGTTTCTCAAAATATTAATGTAACACATATTTTGATGAGTGCTGCTACCGCTTGTATCAAAGTGTTTCTGTTCTGGTTAATTTAAGCCCCCTCAGATATATACACTGTGTTTGTAAGGCCCTTTATTTATAAGCCCTCCTAAAACCCCTTACAAAGTTGTATGTGCCCAGACTATTAATTAAACCTGAGTGAGTAGTACTGTTAGACTTACGCTGAGTATTAATGGTATTGTTTTCAGCATAGTTCTTGTAAACAGACACACTTGTTACATTTTTGGGTCCAAAGTCACTATAATGTGAATAAACTGATCTGCAATATAAGTACATCAGCATCAATGTTACCCAAGGAAAAAAAAAACAGTCACTAATAAAACAACATAGAAGAATGAATTTGGGATCAAAATGGTGACAGACATGCTGTACAGTTGTACATAGGCTCAGACAGACAGCTCTGTTGTCTCATCTTAATTTCTTTCTCCACAATTTTAGATTGCTTTAACATAATTGGCACCATATCTAATAGTACTTTGTCTCCTGTACCATTTACAATACATGTTAGTTTTACAGGTTGACTTTCTGATGGAAACTCTTATCACTGTTTAATGTTTCTCACTGTTACAATTCTCATGTGTTGGTGTCATGGCAACCACATATTTATTATAGAACACAAAGCTTTTTAGTAATTTGAATCTTATTGGATTAAGCTTTCAGTAGTAATGCTGGGCATCTCTACGATAACCCTTATTGAAAATCTTTCCTTTTGAGCATTTGAGGGCAAATGAGTTAATTGTTCTTAGTTTTTTTACTGAACCTGGCTTCTTAGCTCAGTTCTCTCTCTTGGTACTACAATGTCCAGTCCATTTGCAAGGGTCATTTCTTTGCTGAATTTTCATCTGCAGCTCAAATTGAATTATTTATTGAAAATTTTGATTTAGATTTGCCTCAAAATTTTGTCCATTAACATGTGGCGTTATAGTTGACAGCTAAGTAGACCGCCCAACTCGTATCTAGAAGGCAGGGGTTCAAATCCTTTCAATGCCTGAATTTTTTTTACTTTTTTATTTTTCTTCTAATCATCTGTTTTTTTTTTTAGTTTTCCTTTTTTATTTATTTATTTTTTATTTATTTTTTTTAATAAAATTTTTTACTGTATTTAACAGTACACTGCAATACAATACATTACTTACAATGCTGCTTTAACTTGCACTAATAACAATATGATGAATATATGAAGTTCATATATTTTGAACTGCGGTTATAGATACGTATGATGCACGATCCTTGCAGTAGAAAGCACTGTTTATGCAATAGCGAAAATCAGACCGGAAAAAAAAAAATCAGGCCTGTACGGGATTTGAACCACTGACCTCTGCAATACTAGTGCAGCGCTCTACCAATTGAGCTAACAAGCCAACTGGGAGCAGGCCGTTAAGTTGATTCATAATAAACCCGTGATGATAAATTGGATATGATGATTATATGAAGTTCATAAATTTTGAACTGCGGTTATAGATACGTATGATGCACGATCCTCACAGTAGAAAGCGCTATATATGCAATAGCCAAAATCAGACCTGAAAAAAATCAGGCCTGTACGGGATTCGAACCACTGACCTCTGCGATACTAGTGCAGCGCTCTACCAATTGAGTTAACAAGCCAACTTAGGGAGCAGGCCATTAAGTTGATTCATAATAAACCCGTGATGATAAATCGGATATGATGAATATATGAAGTTCATATATTTTGAACTGCGGTTGTAGATACGTATGATGCACGATCCTCGCAGTAGAAAGTGCTATTTATGCAATAGCGAAAATCAGACCCGAATAAAATCAGGCCTGTACGGGATTCGAACCACTGACCTCTGCGATACTACTGCAGCACTCTACCAATTGAGTTAACAAGCCAATTGTTAGAGCGCTGACTAATAACAATATTCTATATCACTTATGGTTAATTATATGTTTACGTTACTTAGTTAAATATGGTATTTACAGTACACCACTGGCAATTACAATACTTTTCTTACATTATTCACATCTCTTTTTTTTTTTCATTGTTATTATTATTTTGCAATAACACATGATATTAACCAAAAAAGCAAAAAAAAAAAAGGTTTGTTGACAATATTAATTTGTATTTTACTACCTTAGATAAAGTTCTCAATTTTCCTTGTATAAATTGTAACTTACTATGATTTTTTTCATTTTTTTTACCACAGTTTGTAGATGTATCTTTTGTTAATAGGATAAGCAAATCCAATTGGTGTCGGAGGTAATATCGCTAATGGCAGGAGGGAGGTAAATCTGAAGTAAAATTTGATCAGCTTAGTTGAAATTATAAATTGGCCACTGTAAAAGAGTTAAAAAGCTGGCGTTTGGAGCGTTAGCCCTTAATGTCAGAGCAGATGGAGGAATTGTGGGTTGTGTGTGTGTTTATATGCAGAAAATGGAGCTATGCTATTGGTGAGAACATCGTGACGAGTAAAACAAGAATGAATTAATGGAATGAATTAACAGCGGTCGTTGATAACTATTAACAAACAAATATAACTGTGCGGAAAATTAGGAAACAGATACATGAAAAGACACTGCTATTTCAACTGAGGCAATTCAGTACCTTTTCAGTATAGTTTTTCCTACTTAATTAGACCTGACCATGATTTACATTTGTGTAAGTGATTTCAAGTATACTTATACCCTGCATCATCAACAAGGAAAATGATTTTCACTCGAACAGTATACTTAAAGTGTACTTCAAAAATGGTACTGCAGCTGTACTTAAGTAAGTGCAGTACCACTGAAGTATGATTGCAGTATAACTATTATTGATGCAGTATACTTGTACTATACTTAAAGTAAACTTCATGGTTATCTTTTTTGGTAAGGGATGCAGTCGGAATTTTCCTTTTGTGACGTTTGTAGTGCTGACTGTCGATCAATAAGTTGGGCGCGGTGATGACTCACTTGAACGACAGAAACTGGGTAACCACGTTTTTTCGAAAAACTGGCACAGTGACATCTCTACATAAACGACGAAGTCCTAGAAACTGAGAAAAGGGAATGGCATTCTTGACATGAGATGGGTGCGAATATGAATACAGAAAGAAGTGTGAGTTTGTAGGTTTGTGATACACACTAGTTCATATACCATTTTCGTTAATTGAAACTTTGATGTCTGAAAAGGATAAAGAACTGTCGGAAATTTCCTACGTATATTTTAGGGCTGGTTGAAAGGAATTGACTGCGGTTGTAAACTGAATTAGCTCCTCTGCTGATCACGAAATACTTATTAGCAAAATAGAGTCATATGGACTTAAGGACGTTGAGTTAGACTGGTTTCGAAACTATCTGACAGACCGAAAACAACTCGTAAGTTTTGGTAAAGAGATCTCTGATCCAGGTCTTATTACCTCGGGTGTCCCGCAAGGGTCAATTCCTAGCCCTTTACTCTTTGTCCTGTTTGTCAACGATCTGGCTATAGTTCTAGAACGATGCCAGATTCTGATGTACGCTGATGATACAGTTATGTATTTCACCGCGAGTAATGCCCAAGAAATAAGTAGTACACTTACCAGTGAACTTCCCAAGGTTAATGACTGGCTTTTAGACAACAGTCTTTTTATTCACCAAGGCAAAACTGGATGTGTTTTATTTTGTACTGGCTCTAGGTTAGCAAATGCTAATCTCTCTGTGAATATCGATGGCAAGGAGCTAACACGGGTTGCTGAGTATAAATACCTAGGTGTAATCTTGGATGAGTCGCTTTCATGGAACACACACTTAAATTATGTAGTAAGCAAAGTTAGTAAGAGAATAGGAATTCTTGGCCGCACCGGGCGTAGCATTAGTATGCATACTGCTGGTATAATTTATAGATCATTTATTCTTCCTGTTCTTGATTATTGTGATACCGTTTGGAACTGTTGCGGCCATACGAATGCTGATAATATAGAAAAATTGCAGAGATGTACGGCAAGGATTATCATGCAAACTAACAGCAGTGATGAAGCGCTAGCTCACCTTAATTATGATACGCTGGGACTTAGACGGGAGATTCGCACGTTAAACCTTGTGAAGAAATGTCTCGATAAGTGCTGCCCACAATTTTTAATGGACTACTTTTATTTTAATAGAGATATCATACAGAGAAAGACGCGGCAAAGTAGTCATCTCCGTCTTCCCTCCATCAAACTAGAATGTACATAAAAAAGCTTTTTATTATCATGGATGTGAAGTTTTTAATCGTAATTTGTAGTTTTTATGAATAGTTTGTAATAAACTTTAAACTCTTTTAGGATTTTTCTGCTATTAGCTTATTTAGGATTAGTTTTGAGTATTTTTATATTTCTTTTATCTAGGGCCTCTAAGGATATCAGTTTTTGTAACTGTAGGAGTTACCCTAGCTAAATAAAAGTATCTACTACTACTACTACTACTATTACTACTACTACTACTCTCTGGTAGAGGAGGAAGCGCCGATAGAGTCGTCAATATGGCGACTGCAGAGTTCAGGTTTGGGGCCATTTATTGGCTTAAAAATTAGTATTCGACAAAACCTACAAAGAGATTGGCATAGCTGGGTTCCATTTTAGTAGGTTTTAGTAGGTTGTTTAAAATAATTGTCCCCGAATGAAAAACAGTTGAGCGTAAGCACTAGTTCGGCTAGGTGAAGTAGTGTTTCAGATCTAAGTTCCTTAACAATGCGTTGATGAAAAAAATGTTTGAGGGCCAGAAGACCTTTGTCATTGGGAATGACAGTATAAAGAGATGTAGTATCCACAGTGAAAAGAAGTTTGCCTTGGCCGAGGAAATTAAAGTCGCGAAAAATTTGAAGAGCGTGTTGGCTGTCTTAGATATATGATAGTAAAGTTTTGACGATGGGAGCCATAATGTTGTCTAAATAGTTGGAAATAAGTTCGGTGGGACAACTGCGAGCCGAGACAATGGGTCGACCTGGGTTATTAGGTTTGAATTTTAGGGAATAAGTAAATAGAAGAAGTTCTAGGAGTGGTAATGATGAAATTTTTTGCTGTGGCCGGCAATTCTTGTTTAGCTTGTTTAGTTGAGTTCGTTAATCGTATTTTTGACAGTGTTTTGATTAGTGAAAGGGAGATCTTTGTCAACCTTTTGATTAAAAGAGGTGTCAGAAAGTTGCCGCAAAGCTTCTTTTTGGTAAAGATCAGTCCTCCAAACAACTACTGCGCCGCCCTTGTCAGCTGCTTTGATAACAATGTCTCTGCGTTTTTTTAGGTTTTTTTAGTGGCGACCGCTCTTCAAAGGAGAGATTGGAAAATTTGGTGCTACGATTGAATTTAAGTTTGTTAATATCGTGGCGACATTTTTTGATGAAAAAATCTAGTGATACGAATCTGGCCCTCTGGAGGAGGCCATTTAGACTTCCAATCTGAAGTGTTTCGAAAGTGTATTTGCGCGAGGTGTTAGAATGAAAGTTTATTTACAATTTGTCACTATTGGCGCTGAAAAGCCTCATTGGGGGAGTGGTCAACTATTATTAGGATTTTAACTATTATTATCATGATTATCATGACTATTATTATCTTATTATCATCATCATCATTACTTGAATTTCATGATAACGGAAACGTGGTCGGAACGTTTTCACAACTTAACCATCTTTCAAAATCACTCGTCTTTAAAACACTTTACTGACGAGGTACTACTTTTCTTGTCTTCTCTACTTATGTGGTCTTGTTGCAGTGGAGTGAGAGAAGGAGGTATATCCGCAGAGGATCGCCAACTTCGGAGAACAAAAAAGGACGTCACTTGGTAAGTCTCGCCTCCATTTCACTCTTTTTCTCGACAAAAAGGAAAATAGGCACTGCTTTGTAGAGGTTTCAACGCTTTGGGTAAACCCAGAACGAAAGATATTAAAACAGCCCGTTAGAAGTGCCAAAAATATTTTAAGTTGTCGATGAGGATTCTGTCTACTGATAACTGACGGCATCAATGAGCTCTGTTGCTCTGTTTTATCCTTTGCATCTTGTTTGTTAAGGTCAGTGTCACAAGTTCTACAGACAAATTATAGAGCGCAGTAAAGCAGTACCCTTGGTATCATTTATTACTCTGGAAAGTTGATCGATTCTGAACACTCTGAGCTTGGGCAACCGAAACAGACAGAACTGCCCCTATGACTGTTTATTGTAATATATTGATAATACTTTCACAGAGGATGAAAAACAGTTGTATTCCCTCTTGAACATGTGTAAATCAACTCAAGATGTGTTGCTGAAACAGGCAAAGCAGCAAATAGCCATGGGGAAATGTAAGAACAAAGTGGACTGTATGACTGAAGAAATCGAAACGTTAAAGAGAATTACTACAGAGGATGCTAGGCCTAAACAAGCGAGTAGCAGGTTGGTGTGAACTAATGAGCCAACTATTAAAGTCAATAACTTTTCTGATTGATTAGACACATATCACTGATCTATATATACAAAAAAAAACTAAACCCCGCTGGGCTTTTTTCGTGCTTAATTGGTTATATCAACTAATTTGAAATAGTAAATTGGCCACCGTAACGAATGAAAAAGCTGACGTTTCGAGCGTTAGCCTTTCGTCAGAGCGAATGGAGGAATTGTGGGTTGTATGTGGTTTTATATGCAGAAAGCGCAGCTACGCCATTGGTGGGAACATGGCAACGAGAAAAACACGAATAAATTAGTGGAATGAAAAGCGTTCGTTGATACCTGTGGGATTAAGAGTGCCGATTTGAAAGATTAACTTTTGCTCAAGAGTTTTGCGGTTTTCCGTGTTGCGTAAATGTAAGGAAAGACCGCAGATAGCCATATGTTGTTTAGAATGATTAGGTAAATTAAAGTGTCTAGCGACTGGTTTAGATGCGTCCTTGTCATTCCTTTCCACAACGCGAAGGTGTTCTCGGAATCGGTCAGCTAGTCGTCTTCCTGTTTCGCCGATGTATAACTTTTTGCAACAAGTGCAAGTTATGCAATAGATAACGTTGGCGAAGGTGCACTTGAAGTGATCGGTGATCTTAATGGATCGCATGGGTCCCGATATTTTCTCAGCGTTGTGAATGAAGGGACAAGTTTTGCATCGTGCGCGAGCGCATTTAAAAGTGCCGGGTTGGTCATTAGTTTGGAATGAACTTCTGACCAAAAAATTGCCTATGTTTTTGTCGCGTTTGAATGAAATAAGTGGAGGTTGCGAAAAGATAGTGCCAGTCTCTGGATCGTTTTGAAGTAATTTAATTTTTTGAAGAAAATCTATAACATTTGCCAGATCGACAGTAGCATCTGAACAGGCTCTTAAGTCGAAGACGGTACGAAAAGGAAAGCGGGAGGAAAAACAGCGATGACGGGGAATGGGTAAGGAAGAGGGCGCTCCCCCTTCCTTACCACTCCCTTACAAGCTACTTCATTCGGAGTTAATTCCAACTGCCGTTAGGGGACTGTTCACAAGCTCTATCGACAGTCAGGCACGTGTGGTTAATGAGGTTTTTTATTAGCGTAGTAATCTGCCAAAAGATTTTGCATGGATTACATAAAGTACTACCCACGCTCCTGCTACCTCGCTAGTCATTTTCTTTTTAATTTCTATGATTACTAAACTTTGTTTCTATAGGAAAATTAACGTGAAATAAGAAATCCGGCTTTTTCTGATAGAGAGGCTACAGTGTAAACTCCTCCAACAAAAATGAAATATATGTTTACGTTGCGTAAGTATTTGAATGAAAATAAAGCCTTGGAAAAGTCTTACATTTCAATCAAAACAATTAACAAAGTCATGGTGCGAAAAGGTCACAAAACTCAACTCAACTCCGAAAGAGAGTCCACGTCAATCGCAGTGTCAAGTTCAAGGTCTCTAAACGTGACTTGTTAACTGATCAGGTCACGTTGTCGCGCACAAATATTCCAAAATACCAAGAAGGAGAGAAAGAGAAAACTGCCTCGAAATAAGTTCAAGATTGGATTTAATTTGTAGCTATAGTTAGCTGGTAGAGCGGAGTTCAAGGTAACTGATCATGGGCTTAGCTCTATTGGTAGACTTTGGCTGAAGAAAACGACTAAAATCTCCCTGTCTCGAACGACCAAAAAAAATTAAAACGAAAAATGCGCTCACGAAGGTTTTTTTTTTTTTTTTTGTGGAGGGGGGGGGGGGGGGGCTGTTTTCAACCGAGACGGAGGTGATTTGTTTTACGACCCCATTTTCTTAAAAAAAAACTGTCTGGAAAACTTGGCCTAAAGAGGACATGCTACATTTTATCGCGCAATAGAACTAAAAGATGGCGTGATTAATTTTTCTTTATCGCGCGATTATTCAATTATTATATAGGTGGCAGCACCAGCGGCAAAAGAGACGCGAATCCTATGTTCTGATTGGCTACCCGAGCGGGCAGGGCAAGATGGGCCCATCTTACCCGCTCAGGACTGCCCGCTTTGATCCCGCGCAGGAGAAAAAGTGGGTGGGGCGGACTTTAGAGTTTGTAACTTTTTGACAGTGTTGGCGACGAGGTCGCTATAAGTAGCAGAAGAAACAATCAAAGCAAAAAAAGAATTAAACGAGCCTCGTGGGCACACTGTGCTACAAACACAGTTGGCTTTCTTTCCCGGCTCTCGAAATAAACAAGTCATTATTTATCCTTAGTAATTTTCAAAGTGAAATATTTTATCCATATACTGAATCCTTTATTGACCAAACTTGTTCGGTCAAGATGGCTGGATATTATCCTCGTTCTTTTATTTCGTTTTTATGGACCTCAACCTCGTCTCAGTGCATAAAAACGCGAAATAAGAACTGGGCCAACATCCAGTCATCTTGACCTCAAGCGTGGTCAATAACGCGTATCACAGGGTCGTCAGATGCTCATAAAGAATCGACCGCGCGATAATTTAGAATTCATCGCGCCATAGTTTTTCACATATCACGATATGATTTCGATTTCTCGCACGATCTTTTGCTTTTATCTAGCGATAAATGAGATTTATGGCGCGATAAAATTGAATTTAAAAAGTGGATAGCCTGTCGTCTATGGGCCACAGTATGTTTTTGCCTAGAGGAGAAGGAAGAAATAAAACGAGAATACTCGCCCCATCGACTTGCACGAGTACAGTAGAGTAGTAGATCAGTATACATGCCACAGGGCTATTAAAGTTGTGACTGAATTTTTTTTTTTTTCCCCTCAGGGCACAAAGATGGTGTCTGGGAAATCGCCGTCGTTAATTTAGCAGTGGCTAAGAAGAAGGTTGAAAAACTGTTAATTCACATATTCATTTCAACAATAATTAAGAAACTCCTTCCTGGATTGCCCGAGCTATTCCTCTCAACTGAGGCCTTTGATCTATTGTCGGATTTTAAACCAAAAAGGTTTTGATTTATGAATAAATCAATATCATTACTTCACGATCTCTGGGTCGTCTTTTTATGTGTAACACCCTCATTCATTTGCGTATAACTTCTTTAACTTAATCTCTCTGGCTTTTATGGTTTGATGCTCAATCTAAGACTACGTCACAGCATTGTCCAAAGAATAATTTCTTTCATATTGTCTTTCCGTGAATTGTTCGTGTTTGTGTTTGAGTTTGAAAATATGCGAAGAGGGGCCCTGTTCTGGAGGGAATTTTCTCTTCAGATTTCCTTTACCAGCACGGAGATATCGGCTGCATTGAAATTCCATCGCCCGGGTGTCACTGGCACCTTCAGTTAAGGAAAAAAAATATGTTTCAAAAACCATATAATTTTTATCTCAACCAGTACAAGGTACATCATTATGAAATAACAACATTGACAACGCTTTGTAACTCCAAATATGATCTGCCTGAACATTTAGATGCTACAAATAACATTTTATTTGTTGACGCAAATAATCTTGTTTTTTTTCTATGGTCAGAGTAGCAGCTGTTTGTGAACTACTCGATGTGGTTTTCGCGAATTAATGGTTTGCAGGCAGATTACTGAGTTGATTTTGAAAATGGCCGTTTCTTACCTCTTGATTGTGTTTTTTGTTCTTTGAGATCTTAAGACTCGATAATAGCGTTGTTAATTATTCGACGTATTTTTGAAAGTGAAGACAGAAATGTCTCGGTTTTATTTTCTTTAAGGAGAGCAGACAGCATTCTCGTCTCTTGACAGTTGTCATCAAACCGCCTCCCGGTTAGCTCAATTGGTTAGAACGCTGGACGAATAAACCTAGGTCCCGTCTCCTCCATCTATTAATTGGATAATTTGATTAGGCGGGGGACGTTAAAGAACCCACATCACGAGATTACTGTGATGTGGTCTGGCCTGTTTACTGGGAATTGGGAGGAGGGGGCAGCTGTAACAAAAAAAGAAAAAATTCGCCTTTGTTGATTATAAACTGCCACTTGCAGTCTGACAAAGTTTCCAGAGCCAATACATGAAAGCTGATATCTTTGCCGTTGTACAGCTATCGGTGAACCCATTGAGACCCCACCTTGAACAGTCGTAGTCAGTTGCAAATCCCTCTTTAGATTTCCCAAAAGTTGCGAGACATAGAAATCCATGTTTTCTCAGCGTCGTATCTCGTTTTTGGATTTCTTGTTTTACCGCAAAATCCAAATTCCGAATTTCAAAATCAAAATCCAGATTTTGCAATCAAGAGCACAGATTTCTTTGAACGCGGTTTCTTAGTTCTGATTGGCCGTGACTACCTCTCGACCCAGTTTCCTAGGAACCGCATTCAAAATGGTGGACAGCCATGAATTGTCACACTGTAAAGTCAGGACGGTTCGTTCGACAGCTGTGTTACATTTGAAAACCTGTTCTAAAAAAGAGTATTCTCCTCTTCACTTTGTACATGGATGTGTGAAGTAACTTCCACCCTCCGGGATGAAAATTCTCGTTTGTACATCGACAGGTGAGAGGTCTTAATGTGACTTTTAACCGATTCAATGTCTATGAAATGTATCTTATTAGAACCATTACGTACTCATCCTCTAACAAATGTGGAAAGAACTGATCACCAAGCAGTAGGTTGGTGGAGAAAGCAATGACCTCAAGTCCAGGGACTGAACCTCAAACATGGACCAACCCTTTGATGTTTTGGTTTTGTTCTTCGTTAGTCACGACGAGCACCACGAAACTTAGCGGCGATTATTTTAAACAATCAAAATCCTTCCTTCGAATTTATTCCTCCTTCAGTATAATAGATTGACGTACTAGAAACAAAATGTGTCAAGAAACTCTTAAATTGATCAAAGAGCATTTTCCTTAATTTTGTTTTTCTCTTCTTCTTGTTGTTGGGAAAATGCATTTACATCTTCGTCGCTCACCACACCACAACAAATCTTGCGGCCATTATTCCAAATAAGAAACAAAGCAAGTTCGAATTCATTCAGCAAAGTTTGAGAAAGCAGGAATGGTGACGTGGTTGCTCAATATCACCACTCATGTTACACAGTCATGTACGGAAGTCATATTGATTCTAATGAATTCAATGTTTAAGTTGCTAGGACAGCACTCCCCTCCATGATTATAATAAATAATATAACTGCCAAGATCCTAAGGTTGCGCGTACTTAGAAACTCAACAATTACAGGGGTAGCAATGCGCGAGGCGATAGACAATTCGAACTCAACTCGTAGAATGACTAACACACGTTTAATCACAGTTCAAGATAGACGAATTACACTGGTTGCGACGATGATGACAGATCGTGAAAGTCACGGTTGCAAAGTTCGTGGTCGCGGAGAATAAAACGAAGTAGAGTAGAAATATAGGGTAGTTTAGTGTCGAATAGAGTCGTGTAGGTTCGAACTGAAACGATAATCACATACAAAAAAGCTAAGATACAACGTCAGCTACGTAGTCGTGTTACAACAAAATTTAGGAAGACTTATAGATAATATTGGTTTCGTAGCATGACAACATTTCAACATTAAAAGACTAGTCATTTGACAATAATAATTCGAGTACCAAAAAAAAAGGAGAAACTTACTTTGGTGACGACTCGCACAGCAGAAAGTATAGCTCAAAAGGTAGCTTGTAGCAGATTGATCCTCTGATCGTAGCGGTTGCGGAATGACTCTCTCGCACGCTATCTTAAGTCGCCTTTTATAATGAGTGCATGCGTGACTGTGCACAGGATGTTACTTAAAACTTGTAATGTACACCATATATGTTAGCTCATTTCCTACGCACAAACTTAGCCTATAGTACACGCACGAATCTGCGAATTCCTAACTAATACGCAGCAAATTTTAGCACGCTTCATCGAAACTAGAACTAACGATTATTACTAGAATATGTCGTAAAAACAGAGGGCGTTTTAAATCTAACAAATAACAGGATACATGCATGTAGTGGCTTCTTCCGGTCACCTGAGTGACTTTTTATAGAGCATGAGATAATGAAATGCTGATATTTTTAATGGCAGATTGAAGTCATAATAAATACTGCTGACAGAGATGACTTGCAGGGAAAGTTTGGATGCAAAGGACAACATATTGGATTTGTTTTATATGTTAAAGAAGCTGCTTCCTGCAGGTAAAAATAAAAATTTTATAGTGGAAGGAGGAGGGGATAATATAAACTGCCATGTAGTTGCAACTGTTTAACCCTGGCCCCCAGTTATAGACCCATCTACCAGTGAGCAAGAAAATACATGCATAGATTTGGTTATTTAAGCGCCAGACCCCCTGGATGTTAAAGCCCTCCTCAAGCTTTTCTTGTTTAAATAATAACAAAGCTGGAAGCACTACTGCTGTGAATTAGACATTAAAATTTGTAATAATTAAGAGAAAGGATGGGCTTCAAGGAGAAAGTCTGAACTTCTTTTAAGTTATGTTCCAATTTTGTTCAGGGTGTTAGTTTTTAATTTAATTCTGTTCCAAATGTATTGAAATGAATTCAATTTATCACTGCAAAACAATTTTTTTCATTTTTTCTCATTATTTATTCTCCTTCTCTTCTTCCTTGTTTAAGTATATCAGTGGAAATTACACATTATTCATTATAATTCATAATAAAAGTAGCTTCCCTCAAATGCTGTTGGTCTAAATGCATCACATGACTGAGTGTCCCCCTGGAACTAAAACTGGGGAGCACTGGGGATTTTTCTCAGTTTATGTTTATAAATTTTCAAACCTAACATTTGATTTGGGAAAAGACTATTTTTCAAATATAATTGAAGATAATAGGGCATACTGACATTATTACAAGCTCACTCTTTTTTCTCGAGCTTCACTCTTGGGAAACATTATTTTTTTGTTCCTGACTAATCAGATGAATTCTACAAACAGACACCTGCACACATTTTTGCACCAAATGGAGATTATTGATCATAAATGAAATGGCTAGAAAAACTAGAAGTAAACATTGGCCAATGCCCATACCCTACAACATATTAAGTTCCCACCATAAGCAAAACACCAGAATTGTTTATCAGTACATATGTCCAATCCCCCAAATGTCTTCTGGACATAAGTGCAGAGTTTGTTGATACTGTCCTGGGATGTGATATCAAGTTGATGGTGCTGAATATGTTACATTTAATTCCTTACTAAGTTCACCAGAATATTTTGGTACCTGCTGTAAGAGTTTTTTTTTTAATTCTTTTTTATTCACGAAAGTGAAGTTTTGCACTAAGAGCGATTGTACCTTGACCAATAAATCAAATACCACAATTAGCTTAAAAACCATCCTTGACCCTATTTTC